>NW_026652283.1:36887824-36967276 GCF_009828535.3 Hylobates moloch | reverse complement strand
GTGAGCCAAGATTGTGCCACTGCACTCCAGCCTGGGCAAGACAGCGAGACTCCGTCTCACAAAAAATAAATAAGGCCGGGTGTGGTGGTTCATGCCTGTAATCCCAGCACTTTGGGAGGCCAAGGCGGGCAGATCACGAGGTCAGGAGATCGAGACCATCCTGGCTAACACAGTGAAACCCCGTCTCTACTTAAAATACAAAAAATTAGCCAGGTGTGGTGGTGGCGGGTGCCTGTAGTCCCAGCTACTCGGGAGGCTGAGGCAGGAGAATGGCGTGAACCTGGGAGGCAGAACTTGCAGTAAGCCGAGATTGCGCCACTGCAATCCAGCCTGGGTGACAGAGGAAGACTCCGTCTCACCAAAAAAAAAAAAAAAAAAAGAAATGAAATAAAATAAATAAATAAAAATAAAAACAAAAATACTTTTGTGTTTGGGTTTTATTGACCAGCAGACTATTGTTATTTTTGCTATACTTATATCTAGTTTATAAACCCACTCCAGCCTGCTTGCCTTTTCTTTAAGGTGAGATAATCAATCTGAGATTATTTAGGAAAATCTCCATATAGCATTTATCATGAATTCTTATGCAAGAAGAAACTGTAAAAAGCCTTCTATTTCATCTTCATCAACTTACCAACATTATACCAAAGGGTACCAAAAACTACTTCCCACATTTTCCTAGAGTGAAACCATTCACAGGCCAGTTAATAGAAGAAACAATAGGTCTTTATTCATACCTGCTTATATGCTGTAATACTCTTTGAACTATTAAAGTAATGAGACTGTCCTTCCATCTGAAGTATGTGAGACAGACTAGAGCTGGTGTAACAGTAAGTGCCACAGTTCTCACAGCAGTTCATGATGAAGTTGTTAGCAGAGTGAAACTTTGAAAGGCAGGCATTACTGCAAAGATTATGTTTCACATTCTGGTATTTTACTTCGTACTGAATCTAGGATTTAATAAAAAGATTCAGTAAAATCTCTGATATTTAAGCAGAATCATCAGAATCCCTGTAAAGGTTATAATTGGAACTTACAATAGCAGTCTTCTGGCACATGCTGCACTTGGTCAAAATGCTATTAGTACATATGGTAACAAATGGTTTTCTTTTTTCTTCATATGATGAAAGACAAGATAGGCTGCAAAAAGTTTTGCAAGAGGTAGTGTCTTCCAGCTGGACACTGATCACATCCTTTGGATTTAAAATGTCTCTAAGAATAAATAACAAGGACACCATTAAACACTTTAAACACAATTATAACTTTTCTCTTTATAAATGAAATGACCTCTCAAAATAGAGTAAGAACATTAGCCTTGAAATGAGAAAACCTGAATTTGGTATCCAGTTCTGTCACATTTATACTCCCTAAATTTTAATTTTCTCATCTATACATTACAGAATATAAAGCACATCTAATAGTGCAGTTTTGTTTTTTTAAGAGATAGGGTCTTGCTGTGTTGCTCAAGCTGGCCTCAAATTCCTGGGCTCAAGAGATTCTCCCACCTCAATCTCCCACGTAGCTAGGATTACAGGCACATAATCCTACCATGCCTGACTTTGAAGGTGTAGTTTCGGAGACTAGCCAGCCTGTATTATTAGGTGGTGCTAGTGAAAACCGAGGGATGATGAGAGATCACATATTCACACGAGCAACTCTAGAATCTACAGGACAGAGAATCTTAAAATATGGTCTTCAAATCCCTGGGGGAGTCCCCAAGATCAAAACTATTTTCATAATAAGATGTTATTTGCTTTTTCACCGTGTTGATGTTGCAAAGCTAATGGTAGGACCCTGCAATCCCACTCCTTGGTAAACACCAAAAAAACTGAAAACAGGTACTCAAACAAGCATACGTACATGCATATTCGTAACAGCACTATTCACAATGGTCAAAAGATGAGAACAGCCCAAATGTTCATCAGTAAGTGAATGAATGAATAAGCACATTGTGTTACATACATACAGTGGAATATTATTTGCCTATTAACAAAAAGAATAAAGTACTGATACATGTTACAACATGGGCAAACCTTGAAAATATCATGCTAAGGGAAAGAACCAGACACAAAAAGTCACTGCACTCTAGCCTGAACAACAGAGTAATAATACCCTGTCACAAAAAAAGTCATATATGGTTCCACTTACATGAGATATTCAGGATAGATAAAATCTACAGATATAATGCATACTGGTGGTTAACAGGTGCTGAGGGGAGAGGGAAATTGGGAGAAACTGCTTAGTGTTTAAGGTGTTTTACTTTGAAGTGATGGAAATGTTTTGGAACAAGGTAGAGGTGATAGCCGGGCGCGGTGGCTCAAGCCTGTAATCCCAGCACTTTGGGAGGCCGAGGTGGGTGGATCCCGAGGTCAGGACCATCCTGGCTAACACGGTGAAACCCCGTCTCTACTAAAAATACAAAAAATTAGCCGGGCGTGTTGGCGGGCGCCTGTAGTCCCAGCTACACGGGAGGCTGAGGCAGGAGAATGGCGTGAATCCGGGAGGCGGAGCTTGCAGTGAGCTGAGATCGCACCACTGCACTCCAACCTGGGCGACAGAGCGAGACTCCGTCTCACAAAAAAAAAAAAAAAAAAAAGATAGAAGTGATAGTCACACAACATTATGAATATACTAAATGCCAAGGAAATGGTTAAGTTCTTCGTATACAAATTTCACTTCAATGAATTTGGAAAAGAAAAAAAGCAATGGTGGGTAAAACCGTCAGAGCCTTAGCAGAAATCAAGGCAGTGGCACCAAAATGTACTAATATTCATGTTATTCCCTGCTATACGTTCACTGCCAAAAAAAATTCTTTTTAAAGTATCAGTTTCACTTCAGGAAGTACTCAATGAAACAGCGAAATATTTTAAATTATTTAAACTTCATCCTTAAGTACATTTAAAAAATATTCTGTCTTGGCCAAGTGGTAGGGTGAGAAAAAAAAATTCCGTGTGACAACATAGGACATAAGCATAAAGTACTTCTGCACACCAAAGGATGATGGTTGTCTCAAGGAAAAGCCCATATGGAAATGTTGAGTTATAAATGAATTAGCCACTTTTTTCAAGGAAAACATTTTTACTTGAAAGTACTGTAAACAGTTTACTGTAAATAAAGACAAACTATTATCCAGAAGTGGGTATCTGCAGATATTTTCTTGAAAATGAAAAAAATGAGACTGTCACTTCAAGTAAAATGACTGACAGTACTTATCGCCAACAATAAAACTTTGGCTTTCAAGTGATAATTAGAATTTTGAAAAACTTGTATCTTCCAACTTCAACTTGATCGATACCCGAAACTTAAAAACTTTTCTGAGATTAGTGGTGATTTTTAAAATACTGCATAATAAAATATGAGAACATTTAGAAGATCTGCAGAACTCGGTGAACCAATATTTTCCAAATTACAATAGCATATTACAAAAATCATTCACGGGTAAAAGATCCATTCAAAGTACAAGATAGATTAATGAATTTTAACATAACAGAGTGCAAAAAGTTCACTGATCCACATGGTACAAAAAGTTTGATCCCACATTGCAACTAGCCTTTAAGAAACTACCACTTGATTTTCGGTTGTAGTATCAAAGAATGCCCACAACGATCTGAAAGGCTACTAAAACACTCCCCCCTTTTCCAATCACCTATTTGTGAGGCCAGATTTTCTTCAGACTTCAACCAAAACAACATTTTGCAATAAAGTGAAAGCAGAAACAGATACAAAAATCCAGCTAGATGTAAAGTGATTTGCAAAACTGATAAAACAATGATACTTATCAATTTTTAAAAATATGGGTATTTTTCATTTAAAATGTCATTTAATTTTTGATACAGTTAATATTCATAATCTACAAAACTAAAGCTCTTTGGGTGTTCAATAATTTTTAAGGGTACAAGAAGTTCTGAGACCAGAAAGTTTGAGAACTGCCACTACAGAAAATATCAATATACCTAATAGCGGGCACGGTGGCTCACACCTTTAATCTTGGGAGGCCAAGGTGGGCAGATCACTTGAGGTCAGGAGTTCGAGACCAGCCTGGCCAACATGGTGAAACCCCATCTCTACTAAAAATATTTAAAAACATTAGTATTTTGTGATCAATGTTTTGGGAGTTATGAACACAACACTGTAAAATCACAGACCACAGAAGAATTAATTTGGGGGGCGGGCGGTTGTAAGAGGAGAGTGAGGAATGGTGTGGGAATAGACAAAAGGTAAAGATATTGGAGGCATACCTTTCAGACAGAATAAAGACACCAGCCAGATGGGAAGGGAGGAAGAAGAAACTACATCAGTGACGCATGGAAGTCTGAAAATGCTTCCTAGTTTTTATTGCTATCAGCATACTAGATTGCTGGCTTATAAGAATCTACTAAAGCTTTATAAAAAATTGAAAAATGAATGTTGGCCGGGCACGGTGGCTCACATGTGTAAGCCTAGCACTTTGGGAGGCCGAGGCAGGCAGATACCTGAGGTCAGGAGTTGGAGACCAGCCTGGCCAACATGGTGAAACCCCATCTCTACTAAAAATACAAAAATTAACCGGGCATGGTGATGGGCACCTGTAATCCCAGTTACTAGGGAGGCTGAGGCAGAAGAACCGCTTGAACCTGGGAGGCGGAGGTTGCAGTGAGCTGAGATCCCCCTATAGAACTCCAGCCTGGGCAAAAGAGTGAGACTCCGCCTCAAAAAAAAAAAAAAAAAAAAAAAAAAAGAATGTTGGCTGGCTACAGTGGCTCACACCCATAATGCCAGCACTTTGGGAGGGCAAGCCAGGAGGATCACTCGAGCCCAGGAGTTCAAGACCAGCCTGGACAACATGGTGAAACCATCTCTACAAAAAAATACAAAAACTGGACAGGCAGAGTGGCATGTGCCTGCAATCCCAGCTACTCGGGAGGGTAAAGGTGGGAGTATTGCTTAAGCCCAGGTGGTCAAGGCTGCAGTAAGCCAAGACGGTGCCACTGCACTCCAACCTGTGACAGACAGGGACCTTGTCTCAAAAAAAAAAAAAAAAAAAAAGAAACGCCAACAAATTAGGAACAACTTTCCGATAAATAAATCAAACCTCAGTGCGGGGGCCTATTTTGGACTTTATTGATTGCATTCAGGATTTGTGGTTGGTTCCAACTGAGATACTAAAGTGAAGAAATGACACTTCTTAAATACAAAGTTCCCAAGAACAAGTCACATCTTTTTTTTTTGAGACAGGGTCTCACTCTGTTGCCCAGGCTGGAGTGCAGTCGCACAATCTCAGCTCACTGCAACCTCCATCTCCTGGGTTCAAGCAATTCTCCTGCCTCAGTCACTGGTGTAGCTGGGTTTACAGGCACACATCACCAAGCCTGGCTAATTTTTATATTTTTAGTAGAGACAAGGATTTGTGGTGTTGGCTAGGTTGGTCTTGAACTCATGACCTCCAGTGATTCTCCTGCCTTGGCCTCCCAAATTGCTGGGATTACAGGTGTGAACCACCTCGCTTGGCCCACAAATCGCATCTTTCTAATAAGATTTAAAATATCATCTTCAAAGTGATCTTCCATTTGGTCCATGAAATAGAACAAAAAGTGCATTGACTCAAAACAGATACTAAATCATTCCTATAAAAGAAATCTTAAAAAGTAACTAAAAATCAGGCAGGGTGTGGTGGCTCATACCTATAATCCCAGCACTTTGGGAGGCCGAGGAAAGCAGATCACCTGAGGTCAGGAGTTCGAGACCAGCCTGGCCAACATGGCGAAACTGCATCTCTACTAAAAATAAAAAAAACTAGCTGGGCGCAGTGGCACACGCCTGTAATCCCAGCTACTTGGGAGGCTGAGGCAGGAGAACTGCTTGAACCCAGGAGGTGGAGGTTGCAGTAAGCCGAGATTGCACCATTGCACTCTGGCCTGGGTGACAGAGCGAGACGAGACTCCGTCTCAAACAAAAACCAAACCAAACCAAAACAAACAAACAAAACTGAAAATCGGCATGGTGGCTCACACCTGTAATCTCGGCACTTTGGGAGACCAAGGCAGGAGGATCACTTGAACTCAGGAGTTTAAGATCGGCCTGGGAAACATAGTGAGACTCTGTCTCTGCAAAAATAAATAAATAAGTAACTGAAAATTATTTTCAGTTCAGGATAGTTTCACTGGAAGATAAAAAACCCCAGAAGACTAGCTAAAATTTATATAAAAGGCTAATTAATGTGGAATTTTTAAGTTTTGAAAAAAGCAGTCTACTCTGAATCATGGATGGCTTTTCCCAGCCTAAAATTTACTACCATCTTTCTACCCACTATAATATAATATTTTTTTATAAAAAAATTTTATTCTAGAGGAAGTAAAACTTATCTCAGATTTTTACTCATATTGGATTTCCATGCCTAGGAGAACTTACACACTAAATCTTTCCTGCTTCAGCCTTTTTCAATCTGTCTGGGACATCTGCTGAAGATGTGTAGTGAGTCTCTAAGGTCCCTTCCAGTTTTATGATTCTGCAGGGAGAGAAAGCAGGCTGAAGAGAGTACTATATGGCCCATAGCAAAAAAGTAAAAAGACAAAAGACTAGTATAGTATTGAAGGGTTGAAAAGCAAAAGAGAATGGTAAGTAACGTTCCATGGAATAAGACCTGAAGCAACAGATAATAACTGAAGCAGCAGCCAGAGGAGCTGAAGCAAACCCATCAAAAGGGTTTGTGAGTTTGTTAAGAGAATAAAAATAGTTCACATTTATTGAGTTCTTATTACATGCTAGTATTGTTCTGACCACTTAAATATACTATTTAATGCTCATAATTCTTTTTACCAAAAACAGATACGAATACTAAGTAACAAAGAAGTTCTCAATACTGCTCCAACTTTGGCATGTATAGGAATCACATGGGGATAAATGCAGTTCTGAATCAGCAGGTCTGGGTAAGACCTGAGAAAGTGCATTTCTTTTTTTTTCTTTTTGAGATGGAGTCTCACTCTGTCACCCGGACTAGAGTGCAGTGGCCCGATCTCAGCTCACTGCAACTTTAGCCCCCCAGGTTCAAGCAATTCTCCTGCTTCAGCCTCCCAAGTAGCTAGGATTACAGGTGCATGCCACAGTGCTCAGCTAATTTTTTTGTATTTTAGTAGAGACAGGGTTTCACTGTGTTGCCCAGGCTGGTCTCGAACTCCTGAGCTCAGGCAATCTGCCCACCTCGGCCTCCCTAAGTGCTAGGATAACAGGCGTGAGCCACCGCACCCGGCCTGAGAAGGTGCATTTCTAACAAACTCTTGGGTGATGCTGATCTAGCAACTCAGGGATGAAACTTTGAGTAGTAAAATATAACTAAATAGAAGAATCAAAATTCAAATTATGGCAACCTGAGTCCAAAACAAATATTATTTGAAAGAAATTTGTTATATTTAGAAGCACTGTGGTTGCCTATGAATTTTCTTGTTCTGAACAAGAACATTTAAAAATTAGCATATCCTAAGTGCTAACAACCATAATTATACTGCCTTAGGACTCTCAAAGCCAAAATGACACTGATTCTTCACACATTCTCACATAAATTTTTAAAAGATTACATAGAGACATGTAGGTTTATCTATGGCCATCAATTTTTCAAAAGAATCACTTCATTTACCATTATAAAAGAAATATAATATTATTCCACATCTTGGAAAATCCAAACTAACTGTCATAGGATTAATTTTTTAGCAGGTTGCTCCCTATACAGTTAAATAGAACAGAATGGATAAACAATAATCCCATTTACAGAGAATTTCAAATGAAAAGAGTAGGAAAATAAGTTTTGGAAGTCTCTTAAAGGTGAAGAGAAACAGTACTTTTCACGTTAATTTCTGCAAAAAAAAAAAAATATTTCTAGAGAATCCATCAGAGGAACTAAAAGTAGAAAAAACTTCTTTTTACTAAACCAAGACGACATGTCTTCAAAAGAAATGAAAATGGCCAGGCGCAGTGACTCACACCTGCAATCCCAGCACTTTGGGAGGCCAAGGTGGGCGGATCACCTGAGGTCAAGAGTTCAAGACCAGCCTGGCCAACATGGCGAAACCCCATCTCTACTAAAAAATACAAAATTAGCCGGGCGTGGTGGTGCATGGCTGTAATCCCAGCTACTTGGGAGGCTGAGGCAGGAGAATCGGTTGAACCCAGGAGGCAGAAGTTGCAGTGAGCCGAGATCGCGCCACTGCACTCCAGCCTGGGCAACAAGAGTGAAACTCAGTCTCAAAAAGTAAAAAAGGAAAATGTAGAAATTACAACTAAGACTATGATCAAGAACAAGGTAGGGAAATAAAAGGGGGCATAATTTAGAATTATATACTTTGAGCAGTTTGAACAAGTTCTCTTAGAAGGAACTGGTGAACTGGCAGATGAAATGTATTCAGTGATGCATGGTATGGAGCAGAAAAGTTGAGCAGATCCTTTTCTCTGATAAGCAGTTTGCCCCTTCTGGAGAATTTTTTTACAACCAGCACAGGAAACCTGAATAGCTGTGGTTGAAACTGAAGGAAGCATTTTACTCATGCCAGATGATGCCAGAGAAAGCTGAATGCCTGCAGTCAACTGTGAAGCTATAAAAACACAAGAGGGAGAAAAAAAAATTGGTATTTACACAAAATTAAGTAGGCATTCTTTTATTCTTTCTTTCTTTTTTTAGAGACAGGGTCTTGCTCTGTTGCCCTCTTTTGCACTCTAGGCAGTGTAGTGATATGATCATGGCTCACTACAGCCTTGACATCCTGTACTCAAGTGACCCTCTCACCACCTGGTGCGGTGGCTCACGCCTGTAATCCCAGCACTTTGGGAGGCCGAGGCAGGTGGATCACCTGAGGTCAGAAGTTCAAGACCAGCTTGGCCAACATGGTGAAACCCCATCTCAATTAAAAATACAAAATTAGCCAGGTGTGGTGGCTAACGCCTGTAATCCCAGCATTTTGGGAGGCCAAGGTGGGTGGATCACGAGTTCAAGAGATTGAGACCATCCTGGGCAACATGGTGAAACCCCATCTCTACTAAAAATATAAAAATTAGCTGGGCATGGTGGCACACGCCTGTAGTCCCAGCTACTCGGGAGGCTGAGGCAGGAGAATCGCTTGAACCCGAGAGGTGGAGGCTGCAGTGAGGCAAGATCATGCACTGCCCTCCAGCCTGGCAAAAGAGCGAGACTCTGTCTCAAAACAAACAAAATTATCTGGGTGTGGTGGTGCGTGCCTGTGATCCTAGTTACTTGGGAGGCTGAGGCAGGAGCACTGCTTGAACCTGGGCAGCAGATGTTGCAGTGAGCCAAGATTGTGCCATTGCATTCCAGCCTGGGCAACAAGAGTGGAAATTCCATCTCAAAAAAAACCAAAAACCTCCCGCCCCAGCCTCCCAAGTAGCTGGCACTATAGGCACGCACCACCACACCTGGTTTTTAAATTTTCTATAGAGACGGGATCTCACTATGTTGCCCAGGCTGGTCTCAAACTCCTGCCCTCAAGCTGATCCTTCCACCTTGGCCTCCCAAAATGTTGGGATTACAGGTATGAGGCACCATGCCCAGCCTCTTTCATTTTCTTCTCTTTTTTTTTTTTTTTAGACGGAGTCTCACTCTGTTGCCCAGGCTGGAGTGCAGTGGTGCAATCTTGGCTCACCACAACCTCTGTCTCCCAGGTTCAAGCGAATCTTCTGCCTCAGCCTCCTGAGTAGCTGGGATTACAGGCATGAGCCACCATGCCTGGCTAATTTTATATTTGTAGTAGAGACGGGGTTACACTATGTTGGCCAAACTGGTCTCGAACTCCTGACGTCAAGATCCGCCTGCCTTGGCCTCCCAAAGTGCTGGGATTACAGGCGTGAGCCACCGTGCAGGGCCTCTCTTCCATTTTCTTACAGGTTACTTCTCCTGGACTTAAAACCCAACACAAACAGAGCAATATTCAAAGGCATGAAAAAAGATTGAATCAGCTATCATATTGGTCTGAATAAACATAATTAACTTAAATAATTCTATTACCACTCTCTGAAAACACAGCGTTTATTTTCAGTTCATTCTCCTGAGTTCTGGACTGTTGCCTATGACAATACTCCTAAAAAGAAAAAAAAATACTTAAAAATAATGAATACAATGAATTTAAGATAACCAGTCATTCAACAGAAAATGATAAATTGTGGTCAGGTCTGGTCAATGAATTGTATAACTGAATTGAACCAAAATACACAGGTATGCACTACCCTTATGGTGCTCTTTGGCTGACAACACCAATCACCCAATACATTATTTTCTATGGTATCCAGGTGTGACATCAGAATCTTTGTCAACAAAATCCCTCCATTCACTATCAATAGGGAGCAGACATATTGAATTACAACTATTTTCCCTACTTGTTTTTTCTTTTTCTTTTTTTTTTTTGAGACAAGATCTCACTCTGTCACCCAGGCTGGAGTACAGTGACATGATCTCGTCTCACTATAACCTACTTCTGGGTTCAAGTGATTCTTGTGCCTCAGCCTCCCAAGTAGCTGGGACTACAGGCACATGCCTCCATGCCCGGCTAATTTTTTAATATTTAGTGGAGATGTTGCCCATGGTTTTGAACTCCTGGCCTCAAGTGATCTGCCTGTCTCACCCTCCCAAAATGCTGGGATTACAGGCATGAGCCACCATACCCAGCCTTCCCTGCTTATTCTAATCATTAACAGCTAATTGTCTTCATAAAGACCTTAACCCCAGAAATTGTCAATTGGGCAGAATGATTCTTACAAAGGACAATTTTTTCAGAGCAGGAGGCAATTTCATAGCCACCATATCTAAACTTGATCTATGCCTGAATGTCCATGGCATGAAGAAGCAATAGATAGTTCCTAGATGAGTAACATTCCCCAGTGTTAACAACTCAATGGTAAGCATACCCTTATTTAATATTAATCTACTTTAGGCTATTTCTAAATAGAATACTACAAATAAATTACTCTTTTTAGTGATTTTTTTCTTTCATTAGAACTTTCAGTTGGTTCACAGTTCACATACAAACATTCCTTTTTTTTTTTTTTTTAAGAGATAGGGTCTCGCTTCGTTACCTAGGCTAGAGTGCAATGGCACAATCATAGCTCACTGCTTCCTTGAATTCCTGGGCTCAAGCGATCCTCCTGCTGTAGCCTCTCATGTAGCTGAGACTACAGGCGTGCACCACTATGCCTGGCTAATTTTTGTATTTTTTATAGAGACAAGGTCTTGTCATCCGGTTGGTCTCAAACTCTTGGGCTCAAGTGATCCTCCCACCTTGGCCTCCCAAAGTTCTGGGATTACAGGTGTGAGCCACTGTGCCTGGCCACATATACAAACATTCTAAGGAATGTTTTCCCTACTTAAACAATACTCACAGCTCAAGTCAGTTCATCTTTTATAGGTTCTTTAGTGATACGTCTAAAAAAATTTTTTTAAATTTACATAAAAAATTAGATTAAAAAATGTAATTTGTATTGTTTCAAGTTAAGAAAAACAAAATGTGTTAACCTTCTCTGGAAGTAGAATCTGGCAAAAAAAAAAGTGTTAACCTTAGCTAGGCCCACAACACCCCAAACAATCCTTTTACCTATGCAAAAACCCAATTCCAAACAGTCTAATCTTTCCTCAAATCATTTTCTTACATATACTTGTAGTGGCACTTAACAACATATACCTTGTATTATTTAATTAACTGCTTTGGAGGAGATAAGGATTTGAGTTTTTCAATGAGTAATTTCAGCACCTTCGTAAGTAAAATGTATAGTTAAACGCTGCTCTAGAAATAATGGAAATAAGGGAAAATATTTACTTGAGCATTGTCGGGTTCTGTCTTAATTTCATCTAGCAGCCCCAGCTGTGATGCCACTGCCTTGTCACACTCACCACCTAACAGTGGTTCTTTCATTTTAGTATCTGATGCAAAGGAATTCTCCAGTTCCAAACTAATGGGTTTCTTCCTGAAGAACAGTTTCCAGATTCCTAAAATAAAATATTGATAAACAGTTTGATTTTAAAATTAGTCCTTTTAAATATGGTAACTTTCTAGAACCACAAAAGGGTCTTTAGACAGCTTGGCATCAAGGTTCCTTCACTGTAAGAACACTGGCTTCTTTCCTTTCGTCCATTATTCTTCAATATAGTTTTGCTCTATACTTCTCTGGTAGCTACTACCAACTCTGTGCCTTCTTCTGGAAATAGTCTCCATTTCTGTTCCCCCAAGACTGAATGCAGCATAAAACCACCAAAACTAACAAGTGTATTTTTAACTTTTCAATAGTAGAAAATGTAAAGCTTTCGGCCAGGGTTGGTGGCTCACACCTGTAAACCCAGCACTTTGGGAGGCCGAGGTGGGCGGATCACTTGAGGTCAGGAGTTTGAGACCAGCCTGGCCAACATGGTGAAACCCCATCTCTACTAAAGATACAAAAATTAGCCGGGTTGTGGTGGCACGTACCTGTAATCCCAGCTACTCGGGAGGCTGAGGCACGAGAATCGCTTGAACCTGGGAGGTGGAGGTCGCAGTGAATGGACATTGAGCCACTGCACTCCAGCCTGGGCGACAGAGTGAGACTGTGTCTCAACAAACAAACAAACAAAAAAGAAATGTAAAGCTTTCTATCTGAGGTTAATCCAATCTGTACTCACTACCCCTCTCTGCCCTCCAGTTATCCTTCTCATTTGCTTCTTCAGTTCCTCTTCCCCTCCTATTGATTCCAGGATATAAGCACTTAAATACATTCTAGAATCTAAAGCTATCTGCCCTCTCTCTGACCACTCCTTTCCCCATTCTTGAAATTCCTTTCATTTTTCTTACTCCTAGGTCTCCTATTTCTCATTTTACCTCTTTGCCAATATTTTTCACAAATACTTATTTTACCTGCTTCTAAAATGTTTGTGTTCCTCAAAAACACAATTCCCGGCCGGGCGCGGTGGCTCACGCTTGTAATCCCAGCACTTTGGGAGGCCGAGGCGGGTGGATCACGAGGTCAGGAGATCGAGACCACGGTGAAACCCCGTCTCTACTAAAAATACAAAAAATTAGCCGGGCGTGGTGGCGGGCGCCTGTAGTCCCAGCTACTCGGAGAGGCTGAGGCAGGAGAATGGCATGAACCCGGGAGGTGGAGCTTGCAGTGAGCCGAGACTGCGCCACTGCACTCCAGCCTGGGCGACAGAGCGAGACTCCGTCTCAAAACAAACAAACAAACAAACAAACAAACAAAGAAAAAAAAACACAATTCCCCAGTACTCTCCTTGCCTGCTCTATGATCTTGAACTCCAGGCTTTAAAAAACTAACAAAGTCGGCTGGGCACAGTGGCTCACGCCTGTAATCTCAACACTCTGGGAGGCTGAGGTGGGTGGAGCACGTGAGATCAGGAGTTTGAGACAAGTCTGGTCAACATGCTGAAATCCCATCTCTACTAAAAATACAAAAAATTAGGCTTGGTGGCGTGCACCAGTAATCCCAGCTACTCGGTAGGCTGAGGCAGAAGAATAGCTTGAACCTGGGAGGCAGAGGTTGCAGTGGGCCAAGATCGCGCCACTGCACTCCAGCCTGGGTGACAGAGCGAGACTCTGTCAAGAAAGAAAAGAAAAGAAAAGAAAAGAAAAAGAAAGGAAAGAAAGAAAGAGAAAGAAAGAAAGGTAGGAAAGAAAGAAAGAGAAAGAAAGGTAGGAAAGAAAGAAAAGAAAGAAAAGAAAAGAGAAAAGAAAAGAAAAGAAAAGACAAGACCTGTGGGCCAGGAGCAGTGGTTCACGCCTGTAATCCCAGCACTTTGGGAGGCCAAGGCGGATGGATCACCTGAGGTCAGGAGTTTGAGACTAGCCTGGCGAACAAGGCGAAATCCCGTCTCTACTAAAAATATATAAAAAAAATCAACCGGGTGTGGTGGTGTGTGCCTGTGATCTCAGCTACTCAGGAGGCTGAGGCAGCAGAATCACTTCAACCCAGGAGGCAGAGGCTGCAGTGAACTGAGATCACACCACTGCACTCCACCCTGGGCAACAGAGCGAGATTCTGTCTCAAACAAACAAAAAAACCAAGTCTTTGGCCAGGCGCAGTGGCTCATACCTGTAATCTCAGCACTTTGGGAGGCTGAGGCAGGTGGATCACCTGAGGTGAGGAGTTTGAGACGAGCCTGGCCAACATGGCTAAACCCCGTCTCTACTAAAAATACAAAAATTAGCTGGGCATGGTGGCAGGCGCCTGTAATCCCAGTTACTCCGGAGGCTGAGGCAGGAGAATAACTTGAAAACGGGAGGCAGAGGTTGCAGTGAGCCAAGATTGTGCCATTGCACTCTAGCCTGGGAGACAGAGCGAGACTCCATCTCAAAAAACAAAACAAAACAAAACAAAACAAAACAAAACAAAACAAACAAAAACCAAGTCTTTTTCTCTTTTTTTTTGAGACAAGGTCTCGCTCTGTCACTCAGGCAGTGGCACTATCTCAGTTCACTGCAGCCTCACCCTCCTGGGATCAAGCAATTCTCCCACCTTAGTCTCCCACGTAGCTGGGACCACAGGCATGTGCCACCATGCCCAGCTAATTTTTTTTTTTTTTTTTTTGTAGAGAAGGTGTCTCACTATGTTGCCCAGACTGATCTTGAACTCCTGGGCTCAATTGATCCTCTCACCTCAGCCTCCCAAAGTGCTCGAATGACAGGTGTCCATCTGCACCTGGCCTGTGATCACAACCTCAGATTCAACTATCACCTATGGGCTGTTTTTCCCCAACATTCCTGAGCTGTGGCCCACATACCTAATTGCATATTAAATAGCTCCACTTGGCCGGGGCAGTGGCTCACGCCTGTAATCCCAGCACTTTGGGAGGCCGAGGCAGGTGGATCATGAGGTCAGGAGATCAAGATCATCTTGGCTAACACAGTGAAACCCCATCTCTACTAAAAATGCAAAAAAAATTATCCAGGCGTGGTGGCAGGCACCTGTAGTCCCAGCTACTGGGAGGCTGAGGCAAGAGAATGGCGTGAACCCGGGAGACGGAGCTTGCAGTGAGCCGAGATTGCGCCACTGCACTCCAGGCTGGGAGACTCCGTCTCAAAATAAATAAATAAATAAATAAATATCTCCACTTGAATGTTCCACAGTTCCCTCAAACTCAAGGGATTTGAACTCTGGTCTCAAGCAATCCTCTTGACTCAGTAAAACTACATTCTTTTATTACCCCAACAAACCTGCTTTACAGATATTCCCTTTTTTGGTAGATAGCAGTATCATATACCTAATTTCCCATGCCAGAAATCTAGGATTAACCTGGAATTATTCTTCTTCTCCCTAAATCTAATTATGAAATTAGATCAATCTACCTTTTAAGTCTTTTTTTTTTGAGACAAGAGTTTTGCTCTCGTTGCCCAGGATGGAGTGCAATGGCGCGATCTCAGCTCACTGCAACCACAGCCTCCCGGGTTCAAGTGATTCTCCTGCCTCAGCCTCCCGAGTAGCTGGGATTACAGGCACGTGCCACCACGCCCGGCTAATTTTGTATTTTTGGTAGAGACAGGGTTTCTCCATGTCGGTCAGGCTAGTCTCGAACTCCTGACCTCAGGTGATCCGCCTGCCTCGGCATCCCAAAATGCTGGAATTACAGGCGTGAGCCACCACACCCAGTCAAATAAATCTTAAGTCTATTTTCCCATCACACATGCCTGCCGGCTTCTCCTCACTATCCAAATCAATAGATTCCTTTTTGGTCAATCTTACAACTATTGAGGAACCACGAAAGCAAGGTCTCATTTTCTTTTTTCATTAAAGTTCTGGGGTGTATGTGCAGAACGTGCAGTTTTGTTCTATAGGTATACACACACCATGGTGGTTTGCTGCACCCATCAACCTGTCACCTATATTAGGTATAGTTTCTAATGCTATCCCTCCCAGCAAGGTCTCTTTTTCAAAGACAGATTGGTTCCTTGTTTTCTACTTTTTCCTTGACTGAGGCCTACTTTCCACTTATCTGGTAGCTGTTACCTCTGATTCTAAATCCTTTGGAACTCTTTCCCTTCCTGCCACCCTAGCTTAGCTTCAGAGTGCAAGTCTTCCTGTCTCCTAGATCCTTAAAAAAGAGACTTACAGGCCGGGCTCAGTGGCTCACGCCTGTAATCGTAGCACTTTGGGAGGCCGAGGCGGGCGGATCACGAGGTCGGGAGATCAAGACCATCCTGGCTAACATGGTGAAACCCTGTCTCTACTAAAATACAAAAAAATTAGCCGGGCATGGTGGCGGGTGTCTGTAGTCCCAGATACTCCGGGAGGCTGAGGCAGGAGAATGGCGTGAACCCAGGAGGCGGAGCTTGCAGTGAGCCGAGGGAAAAAAAAAAAAAAAAAAGAGCCTTATATCGGGCACCTGTAGTCCCAGCTACTCGGGAGGCTGAGGCAGGAGAATGGTGTGAATCTGGGAGGCAGAGCTTGCAGTGAGCCAAGATCACGCCACTGCATTCCAGCCTGGGTGACAGAACGAGGCTCTGTCTCAAAAAAAAAAAAAAAAAGAAAGCCTTACAACTAATCATTATGGAGGGCAGATGATAACTAACACAAATGTGGAGAAGTTGAAGTTGTTACAGGATCACTTAGAATAATGGGCTCCAAAAAAGAAAAAAAAACAAAAAACCTCTTATAGGAGTAATTCCAGGACTACGGTTTTATTCTGGGTTAGTACATGAAAGACCCA
The DNA here is from genome assembly GCF_009828535.3 of Hylobates moloch. Taxonomy (NCBI): domain Eukaryota; kingdom Metazoa; phylum Chordata; class Mammalia; order Primates; family Hylobatidae; genus Hylobates; species Hylobates moloch. Next base: position 36,950,619 of record NW_026652283.1, on the reverse strand, counting down.
AGTAATTCTGCCATTATTTTTTATTTCTGTGATTGGGGCTCAACCACCTTCCCTCATTTCCATCTTTAGCTCAGTTTTTGTTGAAAGTTCCTATCCCAATGCAGAAAGTTAAATAAGGCCTGAGTATCAAGTGCAATAAATAGCTCATACAGCCTCTGTCCAGCCCATTTGAGCATTATACACAAGCAGTAAAGCAAAACTCACTAAAAATTAACTATTTGTCATTAGGTAGATTCCCTTCACCTGAAAGTATATATGCCATGCAAGTCTAAACACCAATTAAAAACAATGCACCGAGTTTTGTGCAGTGGCGGTATCACAGCCAATGAGGTTTACGTGAGGTACAATTATTGTTATTTGTAAGACAAAACAAAACAAAGTACCTATAAGCTTTGGCATCTTGCAACTCCTTCAAACATGTCATCATACAAACATAAAAATAGTGGAGGCTGGGCGCAGTGGCTCATGCCTGAAATCCCAGTGCTCTGGGAGGCTGAGGTGGGTGGATCAGGAGGTCAGGAGTTTGAGACCAGCCTGGCCAACATAGTGAAACCCCATCTCCACTAAAAAATATAAAAAATTAGCCGGGCGTGGTGGTTGGTGCCTGTAATCCCGGCTACTCGGGAGGCTGAGACAGTAGAATCGCTTGAATCTGGGAGGCAAAAGTGTGAGACTCTGTCTCAAAAAAAAAAAAAAAAAAAGGAAAGCATCCTGAAAATTTCTGAGGCAAGGGAAAAGGCTATGCAACATTTGTTTGGGTATAAGAAGAGCAAAACATGTATTAGTGACAGATTCATTACTTCCTTATTACTTCCTTTTCCAACAAGATGCACATTAGAGTAAAATAAGTCCTACAGACTTCCTTTTAATATAGCCCTACTCATCTTTCCAAAGTAGGGCTAAATCATAGTATGAAAGAGTACAGGTATTAATAGTCAAAGGATGAATGTTGCACATCTTCCTGCTGGGCAATACTACTTGGCAGTAATATAAAATATATACACATATATATACATACACACATTTTGAGATGGAATCTCACTCTGTTGCCCAGGCTGGAGTGCAGCGGTGCGATCATGGCTCACTGCAACCTCCACCTCCTGGGTTCAAGCGATTCTCCTGCCTCAGCATCCTGAGTAGCTGGGATTACAGGCACGCGCCACCACGCTCAGCTAATTTTTGTATTTTTAGTGGAGACGGGTTTTCACCATGTTGGCCAAGATGGTCTCAATCACCTGACCTTGTCATCCACCCGCCTCGGCCACCCAAAATGTTGGGATTACAGACGTGAGCCACCGCACCCGGCCATAAAATATTTTAATTTAAACCAAAGAGAGAAATATGATAAGAGCAGACAACAAAATTCACATTCATTTTTTTTTCTTGAGATGGAATCTCTCTCTGTTGCCCAGGCTGGAGTGCAGTGGCACAATCTCAGCTCACTGCAACCTCTGTCTCCCAGGTTCAACCAATTATCTGCCTCAGCCTCCTGAATAGCTAGGATTATAGGCGCCAGCCAGCATGCCTGGCTAAGTTTTGTATTTTTAGTAGAGACCGGGTTTCACCATCTTGGCCAGGCTGGTCTTGAACTCCTGACCTCATGATCCACTGGCCTCAGCCTCCCAAAGCGCTGGGATTACAGGCATGAGCCACTGCACCCGGCCCATATTCATTCTTAAAGTAAAACACGAGATCACAAAGAAACTGCAAGTTTTGAGGTCAGGCGTGGTGGCTCATGCCTGTAATCCTAATACTTTGGGAGGCCAGCGCGGGCTGATCACCTGAGGTCGGGAGTTCGAGACCAGCCTGACCAACGTGGAGAAACCCCGTCTCTACTAAAAATACAAAAAATTAGCCGAGCGTGGTGGTGCATGCCTGTAATCCCAGCTATTTGGGAGGCTGAGGCAAGAGAATCACTTGCACCCAGGAGGTAGAGGTTGAGCGAACTGAGATTGCGCCATTGCACTCTAGCCTGGGCAAGAAGAGCAAAACTCCATCTCAAAAAAAAAAAAAAGAAAATGCAAGTTTCCAGAGTTATTTCCAGATACACATATAGACCTCCAGGGGATATCATCTAGATTCCTCCTGGAAAATTAGTACAATAGTATTTATATAACCCTGATGGTTTAAACTACTGTTAAAAAATGAATTTTTGGGCCGGCACAGTGGCTCACCTCTGTAATCTCAGCACTTTGGGAGCCTGAGGTGGGCAGATTACCTGAGGTCAGGAGTTTGAGACTAGCCTGGCCAACATGGTGAAACCCCTACTAAAAATACAAAAAATTAGTCAGGTGCGGTGACACACACCTGTAGTTCCAGCTCTTGGGAGGCTGAGACAGGAGAATCTCTTGACCTGGGAATCACAGGCTGCTGTGAGCGGAGATTGTGCTACTGCACTCCAGCCTGGGTGCGACAGAGCAAGACTCCATCTCAAAAAAAAAAAAAAGGCCGGGTGCGGTGGCTCACGCCTGTAATCCCAGCATTTTGGAAGGCTGAGGTGGGTGGATCACAGGGTCAGGAGTTCAAGATCAGCCTGGCCAAGATGGTGAAACCCCGTTTCTACTAAAAATACAAAAAAAATTAGCCGAATGTGGTGGTGAGCACCTGTAATCCTCTGCTGAGGCAGAGAATTGCTTAAACTCAGGAGGCGGAGGATGCGGTGAGCCAAGATCGGGCCACTGCACTCAAGCCTGGGCGACAGTGCGAAACTGCATCTCAAAAGAAGAAAAAAGAATTTTTTAACTGAAAAAAAATTGCATGAGATTTCAACGAAATACAAGGCAGTTACAATAATGAAAGGAAACTGCATGACGATGAATAAGATTCACAGACATATAATCTCAAAACTAATTTATATAGAGACTTTTTTTTACTGCTACAGATTAAGTTATAATTTTGATTGGAGACAGAGTTGAACAAATTTAGCAACAGTCATTTTCTGCTTTTTATAAATAGCCCAGACTGCAGTCCCAGCTACTCAGGAGGCTGAGGCGGGAGGATCACCTGAACCTGGGAGGCAGAGGTTGCAGTGAGATACGATTGCACCACCGCACTCCAGCCTGTGTGACAGAGTAAGATTCCATCTCAGAATAAATAAATAAAATAAACTAACAACCCAATATTGAAAATTTTGGGAAAAAACCTTAAAATTCTGTATACATTGAAAATTTTGGGAAAAAACCTTAAAATTCTGTATGAATATAAATATGACTTGAAGAAATGATTTTAAAAAGCCACATTATGAATGACAGTGATTTATATAATGAAATTCAAATCTTCTATATTTTCTGTGATAAAAATTTACCATGAGTAACCCAAATATAATGTTTAAACATAATACATAAAATTGAATTCTGTCATCATTGATAATTTGCTTACTTTCAGTCCTGAAAACCACAGCTTTACATGTATTTTTCTATTTGGTCATTACAAAGGTGTATTTGTCACAGCAGGAGGATGGAACTCATTTTATTCCATGATGTGTTAGCTTAATTTATAACTTTTAAATATTTAGACACAGAGTATGTGGGCTTCCATTCATACTCTTAGCAAGGACCCCACAAATGCTAGGGGCCAGTGTGAACCTAGCACTCCAACCACAAGTACATTTCAAAATTAGGCTGGGAATGAGGGGTACAGAATACTGATTTAACAAAAATAATTCCCTATTAGAGCTAGGTGGCTGGCATGTGCCACACCAAAGGCAGGAAAGGGCAGGCCCAGGAGAGCCCTAGGAATGACTGTTCAAGGAAGGAGGCTATTGTCCCTGAAGCTGGAATGTAGTCAAGGAGGTGGTTTCAAGGTCAGCAAAGGACAGCTGCAGCCAAAGAGCGATCTACAACAACCACAGGAGAAAACAATACCCTCCTCTTTGGGCCAGAGGGAAAGGGAGACAGATGTCAAGGCAAAGAATCAGCTGCACCTTAACCTCCTCACTTTACTTGTCCTCATACTGCTTTCCTTCCTGCAAAAGTCATTTCTGCCTAATCAGATCCTATGCAGTTTGTAAACCAACTGAGCTCCAGATTTTAACAGACTAGCAAGAATTAAAAATAATATGGGGGCCGGGCGCAGTGGCTCACGCCTGTAATCCCAGCACTTTAGGAGGCCGAGGCAGGTGGATCACGAGGTGAGGAGACCGAGACCATCCTGGCTAACACGGTGAAACCCTGTCTCTATTAAAAATACAAAAAATTAGCCGGGCGTGGTGGCGGGCGCCTGTAGTCCCAGCTACTCGGGAGGCTGAGGCAGGAGAAGGGCGTGAACCCGGGAGGCGGAGCTTGCAGTGAGCTGAGACAGTGCCACTGCACTCCAGCCTGGGCGACAGAGCGAGACTCTGTCTTAAAAAAAAAAAAAAATGGGGCCGGGCATGGTGGCTCACACCTGTAATGTAATCCCAGAACTTTGGGAGGCCAAGGCGGGTAAATCACCTGAGGTCAGGAGTTTGAGACCAGCCTGGCCAATATGGTGAAACCCTGTCTCTACTAAAAATACAAAAAAAATTAGCCAGGGCCAGGCACAGTGGCTCACACCTGTAATCCCAGCACTTTGGGAGGCCAAGGTGGGAGGATCACTTGAGGTCAGGAGTTCAAGACCAGCCTGGCCAACATGGTGAAACCCTATATTTACTATAAATACAAAAATTGGCAGGGCATGGTAGCACGCGCCTGTATTCTCAGCTACTAGGGAGGCTGAGACAGGAGAACTGCTTGAATCCAGCAGACGGAGGTTGCAGTGAGCTGAGATCACGTCATTGCACACTAGCCTGGGCGACAGAGCGAGACTCTGTCTCCAAAAGAAACCAAACCAAAACAAAACAAAAAACAGATAAATCCAGGCATAACAGAGTAGCCTTTAGCATACTAAATCCTTTCACTGGAATTAATTACAAAATTTAACAGACTTTACTGGTAAGGGGCTTTCCATGACAAAATAGTGGAAACCCAAGCAGAAAACAGCAGGAGATAGTTAGAAGTACTGGATTCTAAAGTAGCTGGAACTCAAGAGGCACAATATGGCAGAGGAGGGAACCACAGAAAAATAATATGCATACAAATCTCCCCTCCTCCAAGTCATTGGCGGAGTCCTAAACTGCACATTTACAGAGTGAGACTTCAAAAACTTAACAGAACACAGCAGTTAAATGTCAAAGAGCTAATAAGATTATAGCAGCTATGTTGAGTTGAGAGTTGAAATTTAAGACCAGCAAGATAGAGGGGTTTTGGTAAAGACCTGGATTTCTGGTTGAGACTCAAGGAGGGCCTTGCCCTAGGAGTAACGGCCATGCCCCAGGAGGAAAAGAGACCACTTCCAAGAAGAAAGGACAAACTGAAATAGACCAGCCTTAACAAGGCCTATAATCAACCCTCAACGGGATCAATGTCATCTGCTACTACTATCCACGTGCCTAATGGCAACCTTAGTCTGCTTTGAAGTACATCCAGATGCTAATAATGTTCATCCAAAATTTCCAGAATCCAGTAATAATTTATGGACTAAGAGGAATTTTTAAAATCCCAAAACTGACTGGAAAAAAAATGGCAATAGAAACAAACCCACAGGTGACTCAGATATTGTTCTTGTCAGGCAAGGACTTGGTTATGTTTGAGAAAACAGAGGAAAGATGGAGAAGTTCTGTAGTGACCTGGAATCCATCAAAAAAAAAAAAAAAAAAAAAAAAAGAGTTAAATGGAAAATCTAGAATTGGAAAACACAGTGAGGAAATTAAGAATTCAATAGATGAATATCAAATTAGTGAAGAAGACAAGCTAGAAGGTAGACTGATGCACAGAGATAAAAGGATGGAACATTGAAATAATGTGCCACGTGGGATCTCTTATTTAGTTCTAGAATAAGAGAAAACAGACAATGCAAAAGAAGCAGTATTTGAAAGAAAATACCAGGCAAGGTGGCTCACGCCTGTAATCCCAGAACTTTGGGAGGCCAAGGCAGGAGTTTGAGCCCAGGAGTTCGAGACCAGCGTAGGTGACATAGTGAGACCCTCATCTCTACAAAGAAATTAGAAAAATTAGCTGGGCATGGTGGTGGATGCCTGTAGCACAGGCTACATGGGAGGCTGAGGCTGGAGGATCACCTGAGCCCAGGAAAGAGTTCCAGGTTACAGTGAGCTATGACTGCACCACTGCACACCAGCCTGGGTGACAGACTGAGACAGTCTCGAAAAAAAAAAAAAATAATAAAAAATACCCACAATTTTTTGGGACAATTTCCCAAAACTGAAGAAAAACATCAAACCACATGAATTCAAGCTCTGTGAATCACAAATAAGATATAAAGAAAAACGTTGAGTAGGCATGTCATAGTTACACTGGTGAAAACCAAAAAGAGAATCTTAAAAGCAGTAAGGTTGGGTGTGGTGATTCACACTTGTAATTTGAACATGTCGGGATGTAGAGGACAGAGGACTGCTTAGCCCAGGAGTTCGACGCCACCCCCTGGCAGCATAGTGAGACCCCCATCTCTAAAAACAATTAAAAGATTAGCTGGGTATGATGGTGTGCATCTGGAGTCCCAGCTACTTGGGAGGCCAAGGTGGTAAGACTGCTTAAGCCGGGAGGGTGAGGCTACAGTGAGCTGTGATCAAGCCACTGCACACCAGCCTGGGGGACAGAGTGAGACCCTGTCTCAAAAAAAAAAAAAAAAAAAAGAAAAGAAATAATGAAACCCTAGAAGCCAATGTAGTATCTTTAAAGTGCTGGGGAAAAATCTACCTAAAATTTTATATTCAGTAAAAATATCCTTCAAGATTAAGAGCAAAATAAAGGCCGGGCGCGGTGGCTCACGCTTGTAATCCCAGCACTTTGGGAGGCCGAGGCGGGCGGATAATGAGGTCAGGAGATCGAGACCACGGCGAACAAAAAATTACCGGGCTGGTGGTGGCCTGTATCCCAGTACTGTAGGCTGAGGCAGGAAAAGGCTGAACCTGAGGTGCAGGCGTGAACCCGGGAGGCGGAGGTTGCAGTGAGCCGAGATCGCGCCACTGCACTCCAGCCTGGGTGACAGAGCGAGACTCCGTCTCAAAAAAAAAAAAAAAAAAAAAAAGAAATGCTACAGGAAATTCTTTTTTTTTGGAGACAGAGTTTTACTCTTGTTGCCCAGGCTGGAGTGCAATGGCACAATCTTGGGTCACTGCAACCTCCACCTCCCGGGTTCAAGCGATTCTCCTACCTCAGCCTCCTGAGTAGCTAGGATTACAGGCATGTGCTACCACTCCTGGCTAATTTTTTGTATCATTAGTAGAGATGGGGTTTCACCATGTTGGCCAGGCTGGTCTGGAACTCCTGACCCCAGGTGATCCACCCGCCTCGGCCTTCCAAAGTGCTGGGATTACGGGGGCGAGCCACCATGCCCGGCCACTAAAGGAAATTCTTTAAGCTAAAGTAAAATAGTAGATGGGAATTTAGCATAAAAGTTGGAAAGGAGGCCAGGCGTGGTGGCTCATGCCTGTAATCCCAACACTTTGGGAGGCTGAGGCAGGCGGATCACTTGAGGTCAGGAGTTCGTGACCAGCCTGGCCAACGTGGTGAAACCCCATCTCTACTAAAAATACAAAAATTAGCTGGGTATGGTGGTGCACACACCTGTAATCCCAGCTACTCGGGAGGCTGAGGCAGGAGAACTGCATGAACCCAGGAGGTGGAGGTTGCAGTGAGCCCAGATCATGCCACTGTACTCCAGCCTGGGTGACAGCGCAAGACTCCATTTCAAAAAAAAAAAAAAAAAAGTTGGAAAGGAAGAAAACTACTTTTATTTGTAGACATTACTGCATATAGAAAACTCTAAGGAACCTCCCCCAACTCACCCCCCACAAAAGAAACTATTAGAATAAGTGAATTCAGCAGAATCATAGGATAATACAAGATCCGCATTTTAGAACTTTTCTTATCGCTTATCTTCAACATTGTAGTAGAAGTTCTAGTCAGATCAATAAAGCAAGAAAAAATAAAAGACAAACTTTGAAAAGGCAGTAAAATTGTTATTATTCATGGATGACATGATTCTATACAAAGAAAATTCAAAAGAATCTCCAAATTATTAAGCTTAGCAAGACATTTGAAAATAAATTTTGGCCAGGTGCAGTGGCTCACGCCTGTCATCCTAGCAATTTGGGAGGCAGAGGCGGGTGGATTACCTGAGGTCAGGAGTTCAAGACCAGCCTAACATGGTGAAACCCGTATCTACTAAAAATAAAAAAGAATTAGCTGGGCGTGGTGGTGGGCGCCTGTAATACCAGCTACTCAGGAGGCTGAAACAGGAGAATCACTTGAACCTGGGTGTCAGAGGCTGCAGTGAGCTGAGATTGTGCCACTGCATTCCAGCTTGGGTGACACAGTGCGACCCCGTCTCAAACAAAAAAAAAATCAATTTTATTTCTTTATACTAGAACAGAAAAATATAAAAATAACCATTTTCTGCAGCAACATAAATATCAAATATAGGAATAAATCTAACGAAAGCTATTAAAGAACTCTACAGTGAAAACAAAACATTGCTGAGAGAAATTAAGGAAGATCTAAATAAATGCTCATTGATGGAAAGAGTCAATATTAAGTTAATTTTTCTCCTAATTAAGCTGTAGATGAAAATCCCAGCAGGGGTTTTTGTGGAATTTGCAAGGTAATTCTAATGTATATAGAATGTGCATAGAGCGTAGAATAACCAAGACAATCTCAAAAAAAAAAAAAGTTGGAAGGGCTTATAAAGCTACAGTAAATTAAGATAGTATGGTATGGACACAAGCAAAAACAAAACAGAGTCTGGAAGCAGATATACTCCTATCCCTTATTTCTTTGCATTATACCACTTCTTTATACGTTACACTTTGCTAAGATTTATTTTATTCGGCCGGGCACGGTGGCTCCTGTCTGCAATCCCAGCACTTTGAGAGGGTGGATCACCTGAGGTCGGAGTTCTAGACCAGCCTGGCCAACATGGTGAAACCCTTCTCTACTAAACAAAAATAAGCCAGGTGTGGTGTAATCCCAGCTACTTGGGAGGCTGAGGCAGGAGAATCACTTGAACTCGGAAGGTGGAGGTTGCAGTGAGCTGAGATCGTGCTACTGCACTCCAGTCTGGGCGACAAGAGTGAAATGCTGTCTCAAAAAAAAAAAAAAAAAAAAAATTTTATTCAACTGAGTTCTGCAAGGTCTTTTACTAGCCTGATGGGATGGCTGGAGGCAGAAGGCTACATGCTTTTCAAACCAAACTAAAATGTCCATGGTTAATTCTGCAGGCAATGAGGAGCCTTCATTTCCGAAGTGCCTTGGTACGGGGTTACACTGATGAGTAGGATGCCCTAGCCAGTAAGTATATACAAGGTACTGAGAAGAAATGAAAAAAGAAGATGGTCAGTCTTCTGGGAGGTGAAATTTGAGCTGGGTTTTAAAGTGTCTACCAACCAATGATGGCGGATATTCCTGGTATAGAGACAGCATGTACAAAACCACAAATAGCCGGGCACAGTGGCTCAAGCCTGTAATCCCAGCACTTTGAGAGGCTGAAGCGGGTGGATTGCTTCAATTCAGGAGTTCGAGACCAGCCTAGGCAACATGGAGATAACCTGTCTCTACAAAAAATATAAAAATTAGCTGGGCATAGTGGGAAGCACCTTGTTCCAGCTACTCTGGAGCCTGAGGTGGGAGGATCGCTTAAGCTCGTAAGGCTGAGACTGCTTGGTGAGCCGTGATCGTGTCACTGCACTCAGCCTGGGCCAAAGAGCGAGACCCTGTCTCAAAAAAAAAAAAAAAAAAAAAGAAGCACAAATATATGGGAACTAGAAGGAGTGGGACTATTGTTGCAGATAAAGTACAAGTGCAAGAGTGCTAGTAGAAGGAACTAGAAAGCTGAAAAAGTAGACACGGGTCATGTCAGGAAGGTCCCTGATACCAAATACCTTAAAAATAATCTTGTAAATCAGCAGCGTTCAAACTGTGCTTTTGGGGTTCAGCAAACTTTTTTTTTTTTTGAGACGGGGTCTCGCTCTGGAGTGCAGTGGCACGATCTCGACTAAATGCAACCTCTGCCTCCCGGTTCAAGCGATTCTTCTGCCTCAGCCTCCTAAATAGCTGAGATTACAGGCGCCTGCCACCAAGCCCAGCTAATTTTTGTACTTTTAGTAGAGACGAGGTTTTGCCATGTTGGCCAGGCTGGTCTCGAACTTCTGACCTCAAGTGATCCGCCCGCCTGGGCCTCCCAAAGTGTCAGGATTACAGGCGTGAGGCACCGCGCCCGGCCAGGAGTCAAACTTTTGAAAAATCACTGCTCGATGAAGGAGAACTACAGGTGTGATGGGGCCTCCGAAACGGAGGCTGCAGAGGGAGACCAAAGTCTGAAGGCCCAGTTACGACACAGGAGCAGGAGGCGGCGAGAATCGCTGGAAGCGGGGAGCAGTAACCCCCCGAATCTATGAGGGCAAGGTTAAAGGAGGCGACAAACACAATCCAGGTCAGGGCCTGGCCCGGAGTTCCCGACCCCCATCTGGCGGAATCCGCACTCAAAGCTCCGTCTCTAAAACCCCGACCCGGCGCGTCATCCTCCCTCCGACCGACAGCAGAAACCCTGCCCCTTTCGAGTAAGGCGCAGGAGTAAAGACCGAAACCAGAGCCGCATGAGGAGCCTTACTAATTTTTCTCAGAGACGCCCGCCGCCCAAAGATTCTCAAACAATCTTCGAGGCGAAACGGCCCCGCCGGCCCCGCCCCTCTCCCGTCGTGCTCTACGGCTGAGCATGCGCAGGGCCGCTGGCCCAGGGTGGTCCCAACTCCTTGAGTTGGGAAGGGCGACTTTGGGATAGAAAAGGTGGGAGAAGGGGGAGGGGAAGAGTCCTTACGGCCCGCATAGGATTTTACCCTTGAAGTCGTCGCTGGCTGGCAGCCAAAGTACGACCCTTGACTCAGAGCTCAGGCAGGGCAGTTAGATTTCCTGGATTTGAGAGATGGCTTTACTACTTAATAGGTGTGTGCTAGTAAGCGATTTGACAACTTCTATAAATCTCAATTTCTTCGTCCTTGAAATGGGGATAATTGTAGTGGCTGCATCGTAGGTTTCTAAAGATTAGGCAGCCTTCTGCAGAAGCTGGACTCAAAAAAAAAAAAAGATAAGACAGGCAATGTTAGTAAAGTGCCAGTTGCAGAGTAAATTCCTAGTAAAAGGAAATTATCCTCAGAGGTAGGGAGGGAGTTCAGACTTCTTTCATTAGTACATTAAAATTAAAATGACCCCGGGCTGGGCGTGGTGGGTCACACCTATAATTCCAGCACTTTGGAAGGCCGAGGCTGGTGGACTGCTTGAGTTCAGGAGTTCAAGACCATCCTGACCAACATGGAGAAACCCCGTCTGTATTAAAAATACAGAAATTAGCCGGGCATGGAGGCGGGCGCGTGTAATCCCAGCTACTTGGGAGTCTGAGGCAGTAGTAATCGCTTGAAGCCAGGAGGCAGAGGTTGCAGTGAGCTGAGATTGTACCACTGCACTTCTTCAGCCTGAGCGACAGAGAGAGACTGCGTCTCAAAAAGAAAAAAAAAAAAAAATTAAAATAACCCCAAACTGCATGTCAAAAATAATTTTAAGTGTTTTTTAACAATACTTTCAACACCTAAAAAAGTATAGGACGAACTAACTGTGCTATTCCTAAGGGCATAGGAGGATTCTAAAATATATATATAAGGTTGAAGGATGAACTTATTATAATCATATTTGACAATTACTTTTAAAGGAGATATTCTCAAAAATCTAAATTTGAGGCCCTTGTGAAGGTGAGGTCCGGACCAAAAGGGCCTCCTGATCCTTGCTGCTATGGTCCTTAAATATCCTTTGGAATTAGCCTCAATTCTAATATAAACCCTTTGGTAATTTGAAATATTATATGAATAACTGAAGTTAATTTCTCCAACATTTATTATTACCTTCTAATATTCATAATAATCTATTTAGACTGTTAGGATTAGAAAGGACCTTACTGAAATGATCTCTCCTTTAATGCTCCCTTCCTACCAAAGGAAAAGCTGAGGGCAAGAGGATAAAGGTAATTTGCCCCAAGTTACACAGCAACTCAGTGACTGGGATTAGATTGCAACCCAGAAATGAGTCCTGGTTCAGTGGGCATCCAAAGGCAAGTGATGTCATTGTAACTGCCCCGTGGGTTCGCCTTGCCGGCTACCTAAACAGAGTCCATTTATCAAGACAGGGAATTGCAATAGAGAAAGAGTAATTCACGCAGAGCCACCTGTGCGGGAGACTGAAATTTTATTATTATTTAAATCAGTCTCCTGGAGCATTTGGGAATCAGTTTTTAAGGACAACTGGTGGGTGGGGGGAAGCCAGTGAGCCAGGAGTGCTGATTGGTTAGGTAGGAAGCTGAAGCTGTCTGTCCTCTTGCACTGAGTTAGTTCCCTGGTGGGGGCCACAAGATCAGATGAGCCTGTTTAGCGATCTGGGTAGTACCAGCTGATCCATCAAATGCAGGGTCTGCAAAATATCTCAAGCACTGATCTTAGGAGCTGTTTAAGGAGGGTCAGAATCTTGGCCTCCAGCTGCATGACTCCTAAACCATAATTTCTAATCTTGTGGATAATTTGTTAATCTTATAAAGGCAGTCTAGTCCCCAGGCAAGGAGGAGGTTTGTTTTCGGAAGGGGCTGTTATTGTCTTTGTTTTAAACTATAAACTAAATTCCTCCCAAAGTTAGTTCAGCCTATGCCCAGGAAGGAACAAGGACAGTTTAAAGGTTAGAACCAAGATGGAGTCCATTAGGTTAGATCTCTTTCACGGTCTCAGTCATAATCTTGCAAAGGTGGTTTCATCATCATTACTAACTTCCTTGGGAGTTGAGTTGAAAAAATGGTAGGATTCATGATATCACAAAAAATTGTAAGGATGTGTGATAATTTTGAGATGTGATATTCCAACCACCCCCAGTGATAGATCTGAAAATTTGGCCCAATATTTCAAGCAGTAGATGTAGGTCACAAGTTGCATGCGTCTTTCTTGCCCTGAAGTCTCAATAGTTTATACTGGCTGAAAGATTAAGTCTTAAGGAATAAGAGGAGAGCTCTGGGAGATAGGAAGCTTGATTCATTCTTTTTCTTTCTTTCTTTTTTTTTTTTTGAGACAGAGTTTTGCTCTTGTCAACCCTGGCTGGAGTGCAATGGCGTGATCTTGGTGGCTCACTGCAACCTCTGCCTCCTGGGTTCAAGCGATTCTCCTGCTGCAGCCTCTCAAGTAGCTGGGACTACTGGCGTGCCCCACCATGCCCAGCTAATTTTGTATTTTTAGTAGAGATGGGGTTTTGCCATGTTGGCCAGTCCGGTCTTGAACTCCTGACCTCAAGTGATCTGTCCGCCTCAGCCTCCCCGCGTGCTGTGATTACAGGCGTGAGTCAACGTGCCTGGCTGATTCATTTGTTTTACTTTTTTTTTTCGAGATGGAGTTTCGCTCTTGTTGCCAGGCTGGAGTGCAATGGCGCAATCTTGGCTCACTGCAAACTTCACCTCCTTGGTTCAAGCGATTATCCTGCCTCAGCCTCCTGAGTAGTTGGGATTACAGGCATGCGCCACCATGCCCGGCTAATTTTGTATTTTTAGTAGAGATGGGGTTTCTTCATGTGGATCAGGCTGGCCTCAAACTCCTGACCTCAGGTGATCCGCTCACCTCAGCCTCCCAAAGTGCTGGGATTACAGGTGTGAGCCACCACATCCGGCCAGAAATCGAACCTTTTTTTACTGGAGGCATATGGGTAAAATCAATTTGCCAGTCCTGTACTGGAAGGTGTCCCCTGACTTGATGGGTTGGGAAAGAAGGGGGTCTAGTGTTGCAGTGGGGTGAAGCTTTCTGGCAAATAGAGCGTTGATGGGGAATGGCTTTTAACTGTTCTTTTATATCTGGGGTTATGTGTATATGGGAACTTAAGAAATGTAGAGGGCAATGGCTAGTGTGGAAGAGGTTGTGAATGTCCCGTGAAAGAGTTGCTTTTTCAGGGTCAGGTAGGACTAATTTGTTTTGTATGAACCAGTATGGGGGTTTGAATTGTGCCCCTGCCATGATTAGTTGTTGTATTTGGTGTTCTGGATAAAAGGAGGGGATATGTTGTATGAGGGGAAATAGGTATTGGGGAATTGGGTGATTGGTTGAGCACAATAGTCAGCCTCATAGTTCCCTAAGGAAATGTAGCTTTGGCCGGGCGCAGTGGCTCACGCTTGTAATCCCAGCACTTTGGGAGGCCGAGGCGGGCGGATCACGAGGTCAGGAGATCGAGACCACGGTGAAACCCTGTCTCTACTAAAAATACAAAAAAAAAAAAAAAAAATTAGCCGTAGCCCACTATCGGCGAGGCTGAGGCAGGAAATGGCTGAACCGGAGGCGAGTGACTTGTTGCCGAGATCCCACCAGCCTGGGGAAAAAAAAAAAAAAAAAAAAAAAAAAGAAATGTAGCTTTTATCTGATTGATGTCTTTGCAATGGATAACTGCAACCTTTCCTGGAAGTAAAGCTGCCTTTAGTAGATGATGGATTGGTTTTCCATTAATGATAGTTGTTCCCTTAGCCGTGAGATAGCCCTGCTCACTCCACATTTGGGCATTGGAATGGATGATGTTATAGGCATATTTAGAATTGGTGTGTTTATTAACTTGTGTGGTTTTTGCTAGGGTTAATGCTCTTATTAGGGCAACTAATTTCTGCTTTTTGGTAGGATGTGCTCAAAGGCAAGGGGGCAGCCTCTACAACTCTTTTAGGTGGGAGAGAGTGGGTGTCATCATGATATCCCTCAGTAATGGCATACCCTCTTGGAGGGGAGGGTTTTTTGATGGCTGCCATCTATAAACCAATCCAGGGCTTCCTTTATGTGAGTGGAAGTAAGGCAGGAGAATCACTTGAACCCAGCAGGCAGAGGTTGCAATGAGCTGAGATTGTGCCATTGCACTCCAGCCTGGGCAATAAGAGTGAAACTCTGACTCAAAAAAAACAAGAAACAACAAAAAAGCAAGACCCAACATATTGCTGCCTATAAGAGATTCACCTCACCATTAAAGACAAACATAAGCAAAGTGAAAGGATGGAAAAAGATTTTCTACGCAAACAGAAACCAAAAGTAAGCAGGAGTAGCCACACTTATGTCAGATAAAATAGAACTTAAGTCAAAAAGTGTAAAAAGAGACAAGGTCGTTATGTATGACAAGGGGGTCAATTTAACAAGAGGATATAACAATTATAAATATATATGTGCTACCATCCTGGCTAACACAGTGAAACCCCATCTCTACTAAAAATACAAAAAATTAGCTGGGCCTGGTGGCGGATGCCCGTAGTCCCAGCTACTCAGGAGGCTGAGGCAGGAGAATGGCATGAACCCGGAGCTTGCAGTGAGCCGAGATCACGCCTCTGCACTCCAGCCTGGGCAACAGAGTGAGACGCTGTCTCAAAAAAATTAAAAAAAACAAAAATAAATAAATATATATGTGCCCAACACCAGAGCACCCAAATATATAAAACAAATATTACTAGAGCTATAGAGATAGACTGCATACAATAATAGTAGGGGACTTCAACACCCCACCTTAAAAAATGGATAGATCATTTAGCTAGAAAATCAACAAAGAGGGCCAGGCGCGGTGGCTCATGCCTGTAATCCCAGCACTTTGGGAGGCCGAGGCAGGTGGATCACTTGAGGTCAGGAGTTTGAGACCAGCCTGGCCAATATGGTGAAACCCCATCTCTACTAAAAATACAAAAATTAGCCGGGCATGGTGGCGCGCGCCTGTAATCCCAGCTACTTGGGAGGCTGAGGCAGGAGAATCACTTGAACCCAGGAGGTGGAGGTTGCAGTGAGCCAAGACCACGCCACTGCACTCCAGCCTGGTGACAGAGTGAGACTCTGTCTCAAAAAAAAAAAAAAAAAGAAAATCAACAAAGAAACATCAGACTTTAGCTACACCATGGACCAAATGACTTAGCAGATATTTACAGAACATTCCATCCAACAGCTGCAGAATACACATTCTTCTCAACCGAACATTATCCATGATAGACCATATATTAGGCCACAAAACAAATCTCAGCAAATTTAAGAAGATAGAGATCATAGCAAGTATCTTTTTGAACCACATGGTATAAAACCAACAATAAGAAAAACTTCAGAAATCTTACACATATGTGGAAAGTAAACAAGATGATCCTGAATGACCAATTGGTCAATGAAGAAATTAAAGTGGAAACTAAAAAATTCCTTGAGGGCAGCCATGGTGGTTCATACCTGTAATTCCAGCAGTTTGAGAGGCTGAGGTGGGTGGATCACTTGGGGTCAGGAGTTTGAGACCAGGCTGGCCAATATGGTGAAAGCTCATCTCTACTAAAAATACAGAAAAAGATTAGCCGGGCATGATAGCGCACACTTGTAATCCCACCTGAGGCAGGAGAATCGCTTGAACCTGGGAGGCGGAAGTTGCAGTGAGCCAAGATTGCACCACTGCACTCCAGGCTGAGGGACAGAGCAACAAACAACATGGAAACACATCATCACAAAATCATAGGGACACAGGAAAAGCAGTTTTAAGAGGGAAGTTCCTACCAAAAAATGGATCAAAAAAGAAGAATGATTTTCCTTCTTTCCTTCCTTCCTCCCTTCCTTCCTTCCTTTCTTTCTTCCTTTCTTTTCCTTTTTTCTTTTCTTTATTTCCTTTCTTTCTTGTTTCCTTTCCTTTCCTTTCCTTTCCTTTTTTTTCTTTCCTTTCTTTCTTGTTTCACTCTATCACCTAGGCTGGAGTGAAGTGATGTGATCATAGCTCACTGCAGCCTGGAACTCCTTCGCTCAAGCAATCTGCTTGCCTCAGCCTCCTGAGTAGCTGGGACTACAGGCATGTGTCACCATACCTGGCTAAAAAAGAAGAAATGTTTCTCTTCTTTTCTTCTCTTTTCTTTTCTTTTCTTTTCCTTCCTTCCTTCCTTCCTTCCTTTCCTTCCTTCTTTCTTTCTTTCCTTTTTTTTTTTTTTTTTTTTTTACAGGACACAGAAGATTCTCTTCTCTGTCCCTGTGTCTCTGTTACTGACCAGACTTATCTTGCTGGCTTATTTTTTTCCCCTGTTAGGGAAGCAGGAGCCTAGGAGAGTCAGAGTAATGCCATTTTAAGTTCAGCTCCATCTTGAAGCTAACAAGGCACATTCCTTGCTGGTCACTACCCACAGTCATAAGATATTTGCAATTGAGGAAACAGCCTAAAGATACCTACAAGGACACACTCCTACAACAATGGAAAGTCCAGATGTCCCTATATTCATTACAGTATATGTTTTCAAGATAATTATAGTTATGCTTTGATGTATTCACATACACTAAAATGTCAAGGATAGTTTTATTTAAATCAATAGAATAATAAACTTTGTCATGCTGTCAGCCTACCCACATGTAGGCACAGTTTCCTTTAGTCTTCACATAGATAAGACCCCTGTATAAGAAAAACTTAAAGATGATGCTTTCTGCTGCTTGCTTTCTGAGAACACTTTACTCTGTAATGGAGTAGCTTTCAATAAACTCTCTTTTCACTGCACTCTGCAACTTACCTTGAATTCCCTCCTGTTGGAGATCCAAGACCCTCCTCTCGGGGTCTAGATCAGATTCCTTTTTCCATAACACCTTCCCATCAGTTTTCTCCCAGAAGTCCCTCAACAAACAGATTTCTTGGCCGTCCTACCAGTTAGTTAGGCCTCGGGGACATGTCTAGATCCTAGCCATGGGGACATGGTTAATCTGGTTTCTCTTCATTGTGAAAAATGCTTGTCATTGGAACTGATGTGAGGTTTCCTTGATATTTGGTTATAAAAATCTAGTCAATTACATAGTATTTTATAATGTACTATGTATTGTTAGAAACAAATGCTTGGTGCTGCAAAGAAGAATCAGCACTCCGGCAAAAAGCTTCCTCAGCAAAGCAATTTACTTCTGCAGAAGGGTGCCACTAGTGCTGGGCGTGGTTGCAAGGGCACACTGAGCGGGGTGGGGCAGGGGTTTTTATCCCTAACGCAGCAGCTCCTGTAGCTGTGTCCTTTCCCCGCTGGCTGGAGTTGGACTGCACAATCTAAGCTGACCCGATTGGCTACTGTTTAAAATTGAATAGGGCTAACTAGGCGGGAATGGAGAGGCTGTCTGCTACAGTTTTAGAGTGCAGTAAAGGTGGGAAGGATAGTTTCAGTGGGAACCAAGGAAGTAGATGTGAGTTATAGATTAGGACTGCTGGGAAAGCTGTTTACTGTAACTAGGGACAAGGAGGCACAAAGAACGAGGAAGTTAGGCTTGGAAAATCGAGATCAAAGAACAAGGAAGGTGAACAAGCTGACTCGTTGAAGAGGAACCCATAAAAGGTACATAGAAAAGGTTATTTCTCTCTTTTCCTAACCATCCCAGGCTGGGTTAACTCCTCTTCCCTCTGTGCTTCCAGAGCATCCCTTCTATAATATTCACCACACCATAGACTAATCACCTGTTTGGCTGTCTTCTCAGAAATTATACGTGCCACAGTATCCCAAATTCTTTCAATCAACCCCTCATTCCAGTTCCCTTAAGTGGTAAGACTCATCACTTCCCCTTCTTCCTAAGGAGTGGTAAAAGCAAAATGATCTACTTGGTGCCTTGTGACTCAGTATTTTTGATGGACTTTTTTTTTTCATATCCAAGGGGCTTTTGTGCATGGACAGGAATACTAACAGCTATTTTATCGTTTGATGCCCAATTTAGTAAAGTTATATTTCTAATACACAAAACATTGAAACCCTTTTTTTCTTGGCCATTAAACATGTACTAAATTTAATTTAATTATCTTAAACAATTTAAACTGCAATTACAAAATTATTAGGTCTGATATATTTGAATACTTCAAATGCCTTAAACATTAGTAAAGCATGCACAAACGCAAAGATTACAAAATGACTATACATATTTAAGTCAATGCCATAGGTTAAATAGTCCTGCATTATTTTTGCACTTTTTATACCTATATTTACTTTGATATCTTCTTAAAGTTTCAGTAATATTATTTTGGTTATTTTCTTGGATTTTTGGAAATCTTACCAAATCTAATAGAAAAATAAATACAATATTATACCACTTGAGATTACAGAACCTGTGGTAACAACTAATTCTTTCTTGGTGGGCTATAAGACATAGTTTTGCTGTCCAAGGTAATTTAGACAGGGCTGGGTGCAGTGGCTCACCCCTGTAATCCAAGGCAGGAAGATCTGTTGGGGTCAGGAGTTTGAGAACAGCCTGGGGAACATAGTAAGACCCCTGTCTCTCTAACAACTACAACAACAACAAAATAGCTTAGCTGGGCATAGTGGCATTCACCTGTTCTCCTAGCTAGCTGGGAGGCAGAGGTGGGAGGAACGCTTGAGCCCTGGAGTTACAGTGAGCTATGATGGTGCCACTGCCCTTCAGCCTGGATGACAGAGGGAGACCCTATCTCTTAAAAAAAAGATAATTAAAAAATATATATATATTTTTGAGACAGAGTCTTGCTCTGTTGCCGAGGCTGGAGTGCAGTGGCATGATCTTGGCTCACTGCAGCCTCCGCCTCCCAGGTTCAAGCAATTCTCCTGCCTCAGTCTCCCGAGTAGCTGGGACCACAGGCGTGTGCCACCACACCCGGCTAATTTTTGTATTTTTATTATTTATTTACTTATTATTATTGTTTTTTGAGACAGAGTCTTGCTCTGTCGCCCAGGCTGGAGTGCAGTGGCGCCATCTCGCTCACTGCAAGCTCCGCCTCCCGGGTTCACGCCATTCGCCTGTCTGCCTCCTGAGTAGCTGGGACTACAGGCGCCCGCCACCATGCCTGGCTAATGTTTTTTGTATTTTTAGTAGAGACGGGGTTTCACCATGTTAGCCAGGATGGTCTCATCTCCCAACCACGTGATCCACCCGCCTTGGCCTCCCAAACTGCCGGGATTACAGGCGTGAGCCACCGTGCCCGGCCTTTGTATTTTTAGTAGAGACAAGGTTTCACCATTTTGGCCAGGCTGATCTCGAACTCCTGGCCTCAAGTGATCCACCTGCCTCAGCCTCCCAAAGTGCTGGGATTACAAGCATGAGCCACTGTGCTTGGCCTAAAAAGATAATTTTAAAAATTAAAGGTAATTTTTTTTTTTTTTGAGACAGAGTCTCACTGCCATCACCCAGGCTGCAGTGCAGTGGCACAATTATGGCTCACTACAGGCTCGACCTCCCAGACTCAAGTGATCCTCCCACCTCAGCCTCCTGAGTAGCTGGGACTACAGGTGTGCACTACCATGCCCAGCAAATTTTTTGTATTTTTTGTAGAGACAGAGTTTCACCATGTTGCCCAGGCTGGTCTCAAATTCCTAGGCTCCCAAAGTATTGGGATTACAGGCTTGAGTCAAAAAAAATAAGAATAATTTACGTGGTTAATTTACAACTCTTTTTCATAATAAATTTTTATTATATTACAGAACTTGTAAGTCCCTATCTTTCTTAGGATTTAAAATTTTTTTTTTCTTTTAGAGATGGGGTCTTGCTTTGTTGCCCAGGCTGCAGTGCAGTGGCTATTCGTAGGCATGATCATAGTGCACTACACCCTGGAACTCCTGGGCTCAAGTGATCCTCCCACCTCAGCCTCCCAAGTAGCTGGGACTACAGGAACGTGCCACTGTGCCTGGCACATAGTTTTTAATTTCAAAAACTCAGTATCTATCCCAGATATTATGTAAGCTCTTAGATTTCCATCACCAGCAGTTTTTAATGAATTATCCTACCATTACATAACATTGACCAACTTAAAAGTTATAGATGTCTTATAATTTTATTATAACGAGTAGGGCCATTAAATTGTTTTATCTCTTGAGAGATGAAGAATTGATTCACCCATCTCATCCTTAGAATTGTCTGTCGAACTCTAGTTTTGCTTGTTTATTATTAATCTGGTGAGTGCTGACCAGCTTATAGATTTCCCTTCTACCTGGTCATGATGATTTTATGAAACCATCAGTGCTGACAGGGCCTTCCTATGATTAGTACTTTTGAAAGGATAGTTTGGCTTATTACGTATTTTTTTTCATTTTTACCTGCTTGCTCAGCCAAATACATAATATATACAGAAGTATAAGTAAATTATGTTTATATATATTTAAATCAACGTACCCTTTAACAAAGGAAAAATACTGAAAAAATAGGTGTACTTGTGCACATGCAAATAACTTATTATTAAACGTATCATATTGTATTCAGCCTTCTATTGTATTAAAACTATTTTATTTCCTTTTCTCTTTTGAGTATTAGTATGAATGCATAGTCTTTGTAGATTTGACTTATTTCAATTAACTCTAATTATGATGTTTTAAAATATAATTGTTATAACTTGCCAGTGGGTGCATCTTTAAGCTTTGTCCTTTTAGCTCTGTCCCTGACACCCTTGAAGCATCCTTTCTTTCTGCATCCAACAGAATGTTCCAAAGCCATACTGCTTTATTTCCTGCCCCATGGAATCAGCTACTCTGTAAAGAGTTCCAGATTCTTTTGGTGGATAAAACTACTAAAGACCAAATTTAGGTTTTAGGGGTGTGCATGAGTAAATGTTGGGCAAAAATGTTAGACCTGCCATTGGGTCTGTTTTAGTAGTGACAAACCTGGAAGAAAAAATTGTAAGGTTCTGACCTTGCAGTCCTGTTTCCATTAACATTTGGTTACTGAATCACACTTTTCTTATAGTATGTGATTTTATTGGCCATTAATGCTTTCCCATACATTGACAAATATCATCCTTTTATTTTAATTATTTGCTGTTCTGAAAGTGTAGGAGGCCCTCAGGACTCAGGGAGGGCCGTTGTCCCTCAGTAGAACTCTCTGGACACCTATATTTTTAAAAATTCTTGCATCTGAATAATAAACTACTACAGTTGAAAAAACCCTCAGAAACTTTCTCTTTTTTTGTTGAGACACAGTTTCACTCTGTCGCCCAGGCTGGAGTGCAGAGACGCCATCTGGGCTCACTGCAACCTCTGCCTCCTGGGTTCAAGTGAGTCTCGTGACTCAGCCTCCCAGGTAACGGGGACTACAGGTGCACGCCACCATGCCCAACTAATTTTTGTATTTTTAGTAGAGACAGGGTTTCATCATGTTGGCCAGGCTGGTCTTGAACTCCTGACCTCAGTGATCTGCCTGCCTTGGCCTCCCAAAGTGTTGGGATTACAGACGTGAGCCACTGTACTGGGCCAGAAACTTTCTTTTCTTTTCTTTTTTCTTTTTTTTGGGGGACGAAATCTCACTCTGTCGCCCAGGCTGGAGTGCAATGGTGCGATCTTGGCTCACTGCAACCTCCACCTCCCGGGTTCAAGCAATTCTCCCGCCTCAGCCTCCTGAGTAGCTGGGATTACAGATGTGCACAACCACACCTGGCTGATTTTTATATTTTTAGTAGAGATGGGTTTTCACCATGTTGGTCAGGTTGGTCTCGAACTCCTGACCTCGTGATCCACCTGCCTCGGCCTCCCAAAGTGCTGGGATTATAGGCGTGAGCCACCGTGCCTGGCTGAAACTTTCTTTTTTTAAATCCATGCAGATTACAGATGTACTGGATATCTGTCATTTTGGGCTATCTAGCATCCATCTCTCCACCTATCTGTAAACACCTTCATCTCCCTTTTAGGGAAATTCTCCATTATGAGTGAGGGCAATTCTTCTGCCTTCCCTCTTAGTGCCACCTCTCACAGTGGAAGTAAAGAGGGACAGATCCTTCCTATATTTCTTTCCTGATACAACTAGTAGGTTAGCATGTGACCTAAACTTGTCCAATCAGGTGATCCTTCTCAGAACTTTGAACCTTGTTCACGTAATATTGTGATAGAGACTGTCAAATGTTCAGCAAACCCTATTTTCTTATCTTTTTGGGCATACAGATGGACTACATTTCTTTCTTTTTTTGTTAGCTGTGGCCTTATGTCTTGAGTTCTGGACAATAGAATTTAGATAGAAGCTAGGTTCACTGGCTTGTGCCTGTAATCCCAGTTACTCAGGAGGCTGTGGTGGAAGGACTGCTTGAGGCCAGGAGTTCTAGACCAGCCTGGGCAACATGGTGAGACCCCATCTCTAAAAAAACATTTAAAAATTAGCCATTGGTTTGTGCTCGTGGTCCCAGATACTCGGGAGGCTAAAGTGGGAGAATTGCTTGAACCCAGGAGTCTGAGGCTGTGGTGAGCCAGGATCATGCCACTGCACTCTAGCCTGGGTGACGGAGCAAGACCCTGTCTCTTAAAACAAAACAAAAGAAAACACAACAAAACTTAGCTGAATGTGGTGGCACGTTCCTGTAGTCCCAGCTACTCTAGAGGCTGAGGCTGAAGAACCACTGGAGCCCAGGAATCTGAGGCTGCAGTGAGCTATGATGGCACCACTGCACTCCAACCTGGGTGATAAAGTGAAGCCCTGTCTCTTAAAAAAAAAAAAAAAAAAAAGGCCTGACCTATTAAAACCTCCCACATTTGATCTTTGCCCTCTCTTTTCCTCTCCAAGAGAAGATGGAAGGAGTCTGGGTCCCTGAGTCACTGCCTGGAGGAGAGCTGCCAAGAAAGCCGCTAGACCAGAAGCACCCATGCTAGACTGTTGTGTGAGACAGAAATAAACTTCCGTTGTGTAAAACCGCTGTGATTTGGAAGGTTATTTTAGCATTTATTCTTACCCAGATTAAAAGACAGGATGTTTGGCATAAGGTTTATTTTAGCATTAGCAGTGATGTGGATCAAGCTGTTCTTACTGACAGATCTTGGGAGGTCCCTGGTTCTGTCTATTGTCTAAACCTTTTATCTTAGCTTCTCATCGTTCTGCAAGCCATCAGTATCCTTATTACACATTGCCCCTTTTTGGCTTAAAGTAACTGGACCCGGTTTCAGTTGCTATAACCAATAATTTAGATGTATTTATTAGATAAGCATTTAAGGCCTTAAATGGCAAGTGATTTGCCCAAGGGCACAACTGGTTAAGTGGCAGATTTAGGATTACAAACCTGTGCCTGGTATCTCCTGCTTCAGTGTACTTTCTACTGTACTACTGGGAGTTCAAAGGGAGCCCAATAATTAACACTCCTCTTCCCCACTCACTTCTAAACCAATTGAGAAATAAGAGACAATAGAAATGGCAAATAAAAGATAGTATCACCTTCATTACTGGAAAAAGCTAGTTTGGAGGGTAGAACCTCCTCACATGACAGGTCTGCTCCTGTGAGATTTAAGGCAGAAAAGAGCAAAGAATAACTAGTGTTCTCTGTCAACAACCTGGTTCTAAGTAGGAAGAAAAGAGGAAGAGGCTGGACTGCACACAATGAGTTTCTCCTTCCAAAGTTTCCATTTAGGGAAGTCACTACCTCAACTGGGTAAGAATGAGAGGGTGGACAGGAGTCAGGACTAGAATGCGAATAATTGACCCTTTACATAAAAAAAAATGGGAAATAAGGCTGGGCGCAGTGGCTCACGCCTGTAATCTCAGCACTTTGGGAAGCCGAGATGGGCAGATCACGAGGTCAAGAGTTCGAGGCCAGCCTGGCCAACATGGTGAAACCCCATCTCTACTAAAAATGCAAAAAAATTAGCCAGGCATGGTGACACGTGCTTGTAGTCCCAGCTACTCGGGAGGCTAAGGCAGGAGGATCACTTGAACCTGGGAGGTGGAGGTTGCAGTGAGCTGAGATCGTGCCACTGCACTCCAGCCTGGGTGACAGAGTGAGACTCCATCTCAAAAAATAAATAAATAAATAAAAATAAAAGGGAAATAAGATGCCTATATTTCTTTTTTTTTTTTTTGAGACGGAGTCTCGCTCTGTCACCCAGGCTGGAGTGCAATGGCTCAATCCTGGCTCACTGCAACCTCTGCCTCCCAGGTTCACGCCATTCTCCTGCCTCAGCCTCCCAAGTAGCTGGGACTACAGGCGCCCGCCACCACGCCTGGCTAATTTTTTGTATTTTTACTAGAGACAGAGTTTCACCGTGTTAGCCAGGATGGTCTCGATCTCCTGACCTCGTGATCCACCCGCCTCGGCCTTCCAAAGTGCTGGGATTACAGGCATGAGCCACCGCGCCCGGCCAAGATGTCCATATTTCTATCTATCTATGTATCTATCTATCTATATCTATCTCTCTTGATTGACAGATAATGTTTTGGCTGCTAGAAATACTTTATTTCTGATGATACATTATTGGGTTAAACATTGAAACAAAGTCCCCTAATATTCTCCCCATCACATTTAAATGTTATTAACAGTTTAGGAGTATGTGTCCTTCTTTATGAACATGCTGAAGTTGAGTTATGGTGAGGATTAAAAGATTAATCTGTGTGAAGCACCCAGCGTGGTGCCTCGTACAGGAGGAACTCACTTGCTTCCTTTCTTCCTTTCTAGTGTCCCAGAGCCTTCTGTAGTCTAAGAATCCATGACTAGTGTTAGACTAGGCTGATGTGACCATAGAATCCAAGGTGTGCCCTGGCTTTTGGGGGTGCTGACAGACTTAGGCCTGGCAGGACTGCCAGAGAACAGTAGTTAGGGGCTCAAGGCCGTGGCAGGTGTCCATTGGGCAGGAGCTGTTCAGCCTAGCCAGGCCCATGGCCTTTCCTACCCTCTGTTCCAGGAGGCCCCAGAGCTTGGGACTGCCTCCTAGGTTAGCACACTGTCCCGTAAGCTATCTGTGTGAGCTAGGACAGGAGTTTCAAGCTCCAGGGCCAGTCTCCTCCTTCTGGGCCTCTCTCATAGGACAGTCAGGCATAGGGCTGGGCCCTATGAGGTCCCACAAAGGCTGGCTGGTTGGCTGACTGCTGGGTTCACGTGGTGCCACCTCAGCTCTGCCTGAAACTCTGCCTGATCTTGCTCCAGCCTCAGGGATGTCCAAGCTCCTGCCCTCCTTTGTAGATTTCTGGACTTAGCAGGAGAAAAGAGATGTGGGAGCTGAGGACACAGCAGGAGAGGAGGGGCAAAGGAGGCAGCACAGACTGACAGCTACCTCTGCCTGCCTTTGCCCTCTGACTTAGTTCAGAGGTCTTCCTTCCTCCAGGAATTTCTCCTGAAAGCCACCTCTCTTTCCCCTAGGCCAAGTTAATCAATCCCTCCTCTATTCTTGTTAATAGTTTTTTTCCGGCCGGGCGCGGTTGCTCACGCCTGTAATCCCAGCACTTTGGGAGGCCGAGGCGGGTGGATCACCAGAGGTTGGGAGTTCGAGACCAGCCTGACCAACGTGGAGAAATCCCGTCTCTACTAAAAATAGAACATTAGCCAGGCATGGTGGTACATGCCTGTAATCCCAGCTACTCGGGAGGCTGAGGCAGGAGAACTGGGGAGACAGAGGTTGCAGTGAGCCAAGATCGTGCTATTGCATTCCAGCCTGGGCAACAAGAGGGCAACTCTGTCTCAAAAAAAATAAATAAATAAAAATAATAATAACAAATAGTTTTTCCCCCATGTTTGTCTCTCTACTAGGGTGTAAACTTTAAAGGCCAACATTTATTTCATCCATCTATATGTATCTAGTGCTCAGCACTGGCTCTGGCTCAATGATACTCAAGGACTTGAGACTCAGTGATCTAGAAAAGGAAAGGTGGCACCTGACAGCTGAATTATATAAGTAAGGGTAAGGGCAAGAGAGAGAAAGGAAATACCTTTTTGTGGCTGGACCAGGTTTTGTAATCAGAACCTCTCTGACAGCCAAGTTGTTCACTGTGGAAGGAGCTGCAAGGAAGAAGTCAACTTCCTGTCTTGAAAATGGCAAAGAGAGGCTGGAGACTCCTATAAGAATGCTGCCATGGGGATTCAAGTACGACACAAACCTGAGATCATGTAACCACCAAGGTGCATTGCAACTCTGAAATCTAAGAGTTTGGAAGAATACAAGACTAGTCCCAGAGATGCAAAGACTTAGAAGATTACATATCTGTCTTGTCGAGGTTAAGGTTGCCGGGAGGACACTCAAGATAATGTCACAGGCTAATCAGCTTCTACTCCTTCTATCCCTTGCATGCAAATACATATTCACAACAATTTAAATAACAAAAAACTGGCTGGGTATAGTGGCTCATGCCTGTAATTCCGGTACGTTGGGAGGCCAAGGTGTGAGGATTGCTTGAGGCCAGGAGTTCAAGACCAGCCTGGGCAACATAGTAGGACTCTAAATTCTCTAAAGTCTTTAAGTCTCTTAAAAAAAAAAAAGTCACATAAAACTTACATAATCACCTGCCTGTATATACATGTTGCAATAAATTTTTTTGGGCTATCAAATTATCTTTTATTGAACATCTTTTTTGTACATTTTAACTAGTGGAACATTCTGCTGCACCATTGTTGATGTCATCAGGGCAGGTGACAATCAACATTGCAGCCCACAGACTGGGCAATTCCCAAGCTCTCTTTAATGGTTCTGGCCAAAGACTGGTGCCACACCTGTTGGGCAATGTTGATTATCTCATCAAAAGTGACATTTCCACTGTGTTTCATATTTTTGTTTCTATCTCTTGGAGGTTCCTTGAGGGCTTAGAGGATCAGTGTTACTGGTGGCAGGTATCCGAATTATGCCGGCAGCAAATCCATACAGGTCTGCAGCAACTTCAGTCCTTGCCTCCTCAGAAGAAAGAATTCAACTGAGGGGCATAAGGCAGAAGGAGAGACCGAGACAAGGTTTCAGAGCAGGAGTGAAACTTTCTTAAAAAGTTTTGGAACAGCAAGGAAAGGAAGAAAAGTGTTATAAAGTTTTGGTGCCACAAAAGAAATAGCACTCGAATATAAAAATTTCTTTTTAATTCTCAGCAAGTCAAGTTACTTCTATATAGAAGGGTGCGCCCTTACAGATGGAACAATGGTGAGCGCACACCTGGACAAGGGAGCGGAAGGAGTTCTCATCCCTGACACACGTGGCCCCTGCTGCTGTGTCGTTCCCCTATTGGCTAGGGTTAGACTGCACAGGCTAAACTAATTTCGATTGGCTAATTTAAAGAGAATGATGGGGTGAATGCTTTGGCAGGAGTCAGGGCAGAGCAGGTAGCAGGTAATGAGTGCGGGTGGAGCAGGTGATTGGAATGCACAGTGGAGCAGGTGATTGGAATGAGTCAGGGTGGAGTAGGTAATCGAAAAAGTTGCTTTACAAGGAAGTTAAGTTTAAAAGTAGAAGGCAGGGGGATGGTGCCAAGATGGCCGAATAGGAACAGCTCCAGTATGTGGCTCCCAGCGTGAACGACGCAGAAGATGGGTGATTTCTGCATTTCTAACTGAGGTACCGGGTTCATCTCAGTGGGGCTTGCCAGACAAGTGGGTGCAGCTCACGAAGCAGGGCAGGGCATCGACTCACCCGGGAAGTGCAAGGGGTTGGGGAATTCCCTTTCCTAGCAAAGGGAAGCCGACAGACCTCACCTGGAAAATCGGGACACTCCCACGCTAATACTGTGCTTTTCCATCGGCCTTAGCAAACGGCACACCGGGAGATTATATCCTGCGCCTGGCTCGGAGGGTCACATTTAAAGCAGTGTGTAGAGGGGAATTTATAGCACTAAATGCCCACAAGAGAAAGCAGGAGAGATCTAAAATTGACACCCTAACATCACAATTAAAAGAACTAGAGAAGCAAAAGAAAACACATTCAAAAGCTAGCAGAAAGCAAGAAATAACTAAGATCAGAGCAGAACTGAAGGAGACAGACACACAAAAAACCGTTCAAAAAATCAATGAATCCAGGAGCTGGTTTTTTGGAAAGATAACTATCCTAAATATATATGCACCCAATACAGGAGCACCCAGATTCATAAAGCAAGTCCTGAGAAACCTAAAAAGAGACTTTAGACTCCCACACAATAATAATGGGAGACTTTAACACCCTACTGTCAACATTAGACAGATCAACGAGACAGAAAGTTAACAAGGATATCCAGGAATTGAACTCAGCTCTGCACCAAGCGGACCTAATAGGCATCTACAGAACTCTCCACCCCAAATCAAGAGAATATACATTCTTCTCAGCACCACATCACACTTATTCCAAAATTGACCACAAGGTTGGAAGTAAAGCACTCCTCAGCAAATGTAAAAGAACAGAAATTGTAACAAACTGTCTCTCAGACCACAGGGCAATCAAACTAGAACTCAGGATTAAGAAACTCACTCAAAACCGCTCAACTACATGGAAACTGAACAACGTGCTCCTGAATGACTACTGGGTACATAACAAAATGAAGGCAGAAATAAAGATGTTCTTTGAAACCAATGAGAACAAAGACACAACATACCAGAATCTCTGGCACACATTTAAAGCAGTGTGTAGAGGGAAATTTATAGCACTAAATGCCCACAAAAGAAAGCAGGAAAGATCTAAAATTGACACCCTAACATCACAATTAAAAGAACTAGAGAAGCAAGAGCAAACACATTCAAAAGTTAGCAGAAGGCCAGAAATAACTAAGATCAGAGCAGAAATGAAGGCGATAGAGACACAAAAAACCCTTCAAAAAATCAATCCAGGAGCTGGTTTTTTGAAAAGATCAACAAATTGATAGACTGCTAGCAAGACTAATAAAGAAGAAAAGAGAGAAGAATCAAATAGACGCAATAAAAAATGATAAAGGGGATATCACCACCAATCCCACAGAAATACAAACTACCATCAGAGAATACTATAAACACCTCTACGCAAATAAACTAGAAAATCTAGAAGAAATGGATAAATTCCTGGACACAAACACCCTCCCAAGACTAAACCAGGAAGAAGTTGAATCCCTGAATAGACCAATAACAGGCTCTGAAATTGAGGCAATAATTAATAGACTACCAACCAAAAAAAGCCTAAGACCAGATTGATTCATAGCCGAATTCTACCAGAGGTAAAAAGAGGAGCTGGTTCCATTCCTTCTGAAACTATTCCAATCAATAGAAAAAGAGGGAATCCTCCCTAATTCATTTTATGAGGCCAACATCATCCTGATACCAAAGCCTGGCAGAGACACAACAAAAAAAGAGAATTTTAGACCAATATCCCTGATGAACATTGATGTAAAAATCCTCAATAAAATACTGGCAAACTGAGTCCAGCAGCACATGGGAAAGCTTATCCACCACAATCAAGTTGACTTCATCCCTGGGATGCAAGGCTGGTTCAACATATGCAAATCAATAAACGTAATCCATCATATAAACAGAACCAAAGACAAAAACCACATGATTATCTCAATAGATGCAGAAAAGGCCTTTGACAAAATTCAACAGCCCTTCATGCTAAAAACTCTCAATAAACTAGGTATTGATGGGACGTATCTCCAAATAATAAGAGCTATTTATGACAAACCCACAGCCAATATCATACTGAATGGGCAAAAACTGGAAGCATTCCCTTTGAAAACTGGCACAAGACAGGGATGCCCTCTCTCACCACTCCTATTCAACATAGCGTTGGAAGTTCTGGCCAGGGCAATCAGGCAGGAGAAAGAAATAAAGGGTATTCAATTAGGAAAAGAAGTCAAATGGTCCCTGTTTGCAGATGACATGATTGTATATTTAGAAAACCCCATCATCTCAGCCCAAAATCTCCTTAAGCTGATAAGCAACTTCAGCAAAGTCTCAGGATACAAAATCAATGTGCAAAAATCACAAGCATTCCTAGACACCAATAACAGACAAACAGAGAGCCAAATCTTGAATGAACTCCCATTCACAATTGCTTCAAAGAGAATAAAATACCTAGGAATCCAACTTACAAGGGATGTGAAGGACCTTTTTAAGGAGAACTACAAACCACTGCTCAGCGAAATAAAAGAGGACACAAACAAATGGAAGAACATTCCATGCTCATGGATAGGAAGAATCAATGTTGTGAAAATGGCCATACTGCTCAAGGTAATTTATAGATTCAATGCCATCCCCATCAAGCTACCAACGACTTTCTTCACAGAATTGGAAAAAACTACTTTAAAGTTCATATGGAACCAAAAAAGAGCCTGTATGGCCAAGTCAATCCTAACCCAAAAGAACAAAGCTGGAGACATCACGCTACCTCACTTCAAACAATACTACAAGGCTACAGTAACCAAAACAGCATGGTACTGGTACCAAAACAGAGACATAGACAAACGGAACAGAATAGAGCCCTCAGAAATAATACCACACATCTACAACTGCCTGATCTTTGACAAACCTGACAAAAACAAAAAATGGGGAAAGGATTCCCTATTTAATAAATGGTGCTGGGAACACTGGCTAGCCATATGTACAAAGCTGAAACTGGATCCCTTCCTTACACCTTATACAAAAATCAATTCAAGATGGATTTAAGACTTAAATGTTAGACCTAAAACCATAAAAACCCTAGAAGAAAACCTAGGCAATACCATTCAGGACATAGGCATGGGCAAGGACTTCATGGCTAAAACACCAAAAGCAACGGCAACAAAAGCCAAAATAGACAAATGGGATCTAATTAAACTAAAGAGCTTCTGCACAGCAAAAGAAACTACCATCAGAATGAACAGGCAACCTACAGAATGGGAGAAAATTTTTACAATCTACCCATCTGACAAAGGGCTAATCTCCAGAATCTACAAAGAACTTAAACAAATTTACAAGAAAAAAATCAACCCCATCAATCTTTTTTTGGTTGGTAGTCTATTAATTATTGCCTCAATTTCAGAGCCTGTTATTGGTCTATTCAGGGATTCAACTTCTTCCTGGTTTAGTCTTGGGAGGGTGTTTGTGTCCAGGAATTTATCCATTTCTTCTAGATTTTCTAGTTTATTTGCGTAGAGGTGTTTATAGTATTCTCTGATGGTAGTTTGTATTTCTGTGGGATTGGTGGTGATTGGTGGGAAGGATATGAACAGACACTTCTCAAAAGAAGACCTTTATGCAGCCAACAGACACATGAAAAAATGCTCATCATCGCTGGCCATCAGAGAAATCCAAATCAAAACCACAACAAGATACCATCTCACACCAGTTAGAATGGCAATCATTAAAAAGTCAGGAAACAACAGCTGCTGGAGAGGATGTGGAGAAATAGGAATGCTTTTACACTGTTGGTGGGACTGTAAACTAGTTCAACCATTGTGGAAGACAGTGTGGCGATTCCTCAAGGATCTAGAACTAGAAATACCATTTGACCCAGCCATCCCATTACTGGGCATATACCCAAAGGATTATAAATCATGCTGCTATAAAGACACATGCACACGTATGTTTATTGTGGCACTATTCACAATAGCAGACTTGGAACCATCCCAAATGTCCATCAATAATAGACTGGATTAAGAAAATGTGTCATTGGCCGGGCGCGGTGGCTCACACTTGTAATCCCAGCACTTTGGGAGGCCGGGGCGGGCGGATCACGAGGTCAGGAGATCGAGACCATGGTGAAACCCCGTCTCTACTAAAAATACAAAAAAATTAGCCGGGCGTAGTGGCAGGCGCCTGTAGTCCCAGCTACTTGGAGAGGCTGAGGCAGGAGAATGGCGTGAACCCGGGAGGCGGAGCTTGCAGTGAGCCGAGAGCGCGCCACTGCACTCCAGCCTGGGTGACAGAGCGAGACTCCGTCTCAAAAAAAAAAAAAAAAAAAAAAAAAAAAAAAAGAAAAGGTGTCACATATACACCATGGAATACTACACAGCCATAAAAAAGGATGAGTTCATGTCCTTTATAAGGACATGGATGAAGCTGGAAACCATCATTCTGAGCAAACTATCGCAAGGACAGAAAACCAAACACTGCATGTTCTCATAGGTGGGAATTGAACAATAAGAACACATGGACACAGGGTGGGGAACATCACACACTGGGGCCTGCTGGGGTGTCGGGGGAGGGGAGAGGGATAGCATTAGGAGATATACCTAATGTAAATGACGAGTTAACGGGTGCAGCACACCAACATGGCACATGTATACATATGTAACAAACCTGCACGTTGGGCACATGTACCCTAGAACTGAAAGTTAAATAAATAAATAAAAAGAAAAAAAAAAGTAGAAGGCAAAGAATTGAACATACTGACATATTAATTCTTTGAAAAGAAATTTAGAACTCATATCTAACAACAGGAAAGAAAAGAAGGAAAGTACAACTTGGAATAGGGCAAACGGGTGACTTGAGAATCAAATGTGCAGCTTGACTTCTTGACTTGGGGTTTTATATATTGGCATACTTCTGGGATCGTGCCTTACTTCTCCCCACCCCTGAGATCTTATTGGGAAGCTGATGATCAATTTTCAGGCGTTTTCTATCTATTAGAAGACTGCCTTTCCCTGGCGCTGGCTGTGACCAATTATGTAGAGAAACAGTTGACAACTGCCTGATCATCACCTGATGGTTGCTCGGCACTCCTGGTGTGTGTGTGAGCCCTTTCTTGCTCTGCTCATACCAGACTAGCTACCTACTGTAACATCAGGACAGAGGCAAAAGGTCCCACTTCAACCTGAGTCTGTCTATTCTGAAGGGTCAATGTCGCTGTAATCATGAAACCCTTCTAGTCACCCATTAACTTGGTGATGTCTTTGCCAACCATTTTTGGAGATGGACCCAGGGGCTTGATCTTAGGGGCCGGGGCAGAAATGGCACTGACTTCCCCATCGGTGCACCTCAGGTTTGCAACATTAATCTTGTTGGGGTTGAACTTAGGTAGTACGGTGGAGGTGGCTGGTGTCAGATGTACCCAGATGTGAGATGACAGAAGAAAGTGGCACTTTAGGCCAGGCATGGTGGCTCATGCTTGTAATCACAGCACTTTGGGAGGCTGAGGTGGGTGGATCAGAAGGTCAGGAGTTCAAGACCAGCCTGACTAACGTGGTGAAACCCTGTTGAAACCCTGTCTCTACTAAAAATACAAAAAATTAGCCAGGCGTGGTGGCACACGCCTGTAAGCCCAGCTACTCAGGAGGTAGAGGGAGGAGAATCGCTTGAACTCAGGAAGCGGAGGTTGCAGTGAGCCAGGATTGTGCCACTGCACTCCAGCCTGGGCAATAGAGTGAGACTCCGTCTCAACAACAACAACAAAAAAAAGCAAGTTGCACCTTGGCCTCCTCTGAGCAGAAAACCAAAAGGCTTGAATGTCTTCACAGGCAAACATGTTAAAACCTATACTCAACACTAAACAAACACTCACTTGTCTACATTGATACACACCCCCTCACCCTAACTAAAACTTCATCCCTTGTTTCTAGACCTAGAGAGCCATGGAGTTTCTTCCTCTTGGAATTGGCTAGATAGCCCTGAGAGAGGAAAAAGAGGAGAAGGCATGGCCTGCCTGTGATGGATAGGATTAATCTTCTAGGATGAAGAAACAAAATAATTAAATTCTTAATCACCCCTAAGCCAGCACGGCTGATATAGCTGAGGGATGGAGGGGGCTCTGAGGCCCAGACCAATATCCTAGAAACGGAGAGGGACTTAGGATTAGAGGCACAGACAGAACCTCTTAGGCCAGAAGGAAAACCAGTAGGCAGGTAGGCAGGAAGGCAGATACACCTCGCTAGTGCCACAGAATCTTTCTTTCCAAGAGGAAATGGAGAAGGCTTGGAAAGAAAGCCTCCTATCATCCACTAAAACAGGGTGTCAGGAGGGTCTGGGCCCTCTTCAGCTCTCCCCAGAGCCCTTCCTGCCCCTCCATAGGAGGCATTCTGGGAGTGTATAGGAATAGTAGAAATAGTATACAGGACTCACAAATTGCCTGGAACCTTGGGTTTCATCAGGCATAGGGTCAACATTCCTCCTGGGATCCCCAGCTCTCAGTAGTGACAGGCCTGTTTTCTGGTTTGGCAGAAGGGCAGGAGGTGATGTCTTCTACACAGATTCCTTGGCTCCCTTCAGAAAGTAAAATAGGCCGGGTGTGATGGTTCACACCTGTAATCCCAGCACTTTAGGCAACTGAAGCAGGAGGACTGTTTGAGCCCAGGAGTTCAAGACCAGCCTGGGTAGCACAGTGAGACCCTACAAAAAATAAAAATTAGCTGGATGTGGTGGCACACGCCTGTGGTCCCAGATATTTGGGAGGCTGAGGTGGGAGGATCATTTGAGCCAGGAATGTTGAGGATGCAGTGAGCTGTGATAGCACCACTGCACTCCAGCTTGAGTGACAGAGTGGGACTTTGTCTCAAAACAAACAAACAAACAAAAAACAAAAGAAAAACAAAAAGTAAAATAAAAATAGTGATAAGTATTTGACAGTAGAATTGACAAGAACTAAATTCTGGTTTAAAATGTCTTCCTGGCTGGGCGCGGTGGCTCACGTCTGTAATCCCAGCACTTTGGGAGGCCAAGGCGGGTGGATCACCTGAGGTCAGGAGTTCCAGACCAGCCTGGCCAACATGATGAAACCCCATCTCTACTAAAAATACAAAAAGTAGCCAGGCGTGGTGGCGTGCATCTGTAGTCCCAGCTACCAGGAAGGCTGAGGCAAAAGAATCACTTGAACTCAGGAAATGGAGGCTGCAGTGAGCCGAGATTATGCGACTCCAGCCTGGATGACAGAGCGAGACTCCATCTAAGAAAAAAACAAAACAAAAACAAAATGTCTTCCTCCTGAAACCTGAGTAAAATGACATTAAAGGAATTTTTTTTTAAAGATACAGAAGGGCAAGAAGAATGGGAAAGGAGATACCAAAGAATGAAAGAGTTCAACACATTTTTGAAGACTGAAAACTTGCAGAAGGTGAACACTACTATGTACCTGCAGAGGTAGGGTATCCTTAGAAGGAAGTCAATCCATTCCACAGAACTCCAGAAAGGCTCAAGGTGCAGAGGCATTTGGCATCTCAGAGGGTGAGTGGTGACATCGGGATGAAAACATGGGAATTGGTAGAAACTCTAAATGTGGATCAGCTAGATCCCCCAGTAATCTCTCCAGCATCCATTACAGCCAGACAACAACCCAGACCAGACTCCTTCATTCTGGAGAAACAACCACAGAGTCTTCATGTTTGGGGGTATCTGGCACGATGGAGAGTAGAGACGGTGAGTAGGGATGAAAATGGGAGGAATAGGGAATGAAAAGAGTGGAAGTCTACAGAGTGATAGGGCTTGCAGCCCTCTTCCTCCATGTTGTTCTCAGATCCGTGGTCATAAGGCAAGAACTTGAAGGATTTTTCTCTGGAGAAACCGAATGACTCTAGAGTAAAAATCTTTAGATGGGCCATTTGGTGATCCCTCAATGAAAAAGCCAGTGGAGCCCACTTCTCCATGTGCTTTACTAAAAAATGAATAAAGCGGCAGGGATCATAGACATTTGAGGAAACTTTAAAGGTGAAAGAGAGACTACAATTATTAATAAGAAGCAGGAAAAAGAAACCTGGAGTGAGGACAATACAAGAAACAGAAAATTATTTAAGAAAATTACTTAAAAAGCTCACCAACATTAGTTAATATACCTGAAGAGTTACTATACTTTTCATATGGATAAAACAAGAAGCAATGCTATGGAAAAAAAAAACAGAATAAGGGAGTAATAAAGAGCTCTTGGAAATTAAAAAGTAGTTGACATTAGAAATTTAATAGAATAGGCTAGTTGCAGTGGCTCACACTTGTAATCCTAGCACTTTGGAAGGCGGAGGTCAGGGGATTGCCCAGCCAACTTCTGTGCTTTAATAAAGGACACCATTAAGAAAGTGAAAAGGCAACCCAAAGAATGGGATAAAAGTTTTGAAAATTCTATATCTGATACGGGACTTGTATACAGAATATACAAAGAACTCTTACATCTCCGCTGGGTGCGGTGGCTCTTGCCTGTAATCTCTGCACTTTGGGAGGCTAAGGT
Organism: Hylobates moloch; assembly: GCF_009828535.3. NCBI lineage: Eukaryota > Metazoa > Chordata > Mammalia > Primates > Hylobatidae > Hylobates > Hylobates moloch. The sequence continues at coordinate 36,913,866 of NW_026652283.1, read as the reverse complement.
GGGAGGATCACTTGAGGTCAGGAGTTTGTGACCAGCCTGGTCAACATGATGAAACCCGTCTCCACGAAATATACAAAAATTAGCCAGGCATGGTGGCATGTCCCTGTAATCCTAGCTACTTGGGAGGCTGAGGCACGAGAATGGCTTGAACCCAGGAGGCGGAGGGTGCAGTGAGCTGAGATGGCATTATTGCACTCCAGCCTGGGTGACAGAGACTCCATCTCAAAAAAAAAAAAAAAAAAAGAAGAAGAAGTCTTACATCTCAATAATAAAAGGACAAATAAACCAATAAAAATGGACAAAGAATCTAAATAGACATTTCCTCAAAGAACATACACAGTTGGCCAATGAGCACATGACAAGATTCCCAACATCGGCCAGGCACAGTGGCTCATGCTTGTAATCTCAGCACTTTGGGAGGCCAAGGCGGGCGGATCAAGAGGTCAGGAGATCGCGACCTTCCTGGGTAACACGGTGAAACTCCGTCTCTACTGAAAATACAAAAAAATTAGCCGGGTGTGGTGGTGGGCGCCTGTAGTACCAGCTACTCGGGAGGCTGAGGCAGGAGAATGGCGTGAACCCAGGAAGCGGAGCTTGCAGTGAGCCGAGATTGCGCCACTGCACTTCAGCCTGGGTGACAAAGCGAGACTCTGCCTCAAAAAAAAAAAAAAGAAAAGATGCTCAATGTCATTAGTTACAAAGAAATGCAAATCAAAACCACAGAGAGAGAGATACCTCTTTGTGACAAGACAGCTATAATAAAAAATAGAGATAACAACAAATGTTTTTGAGGGCGAGGAGAAAATGGAACTCTCATGCACTGCTAGAGGGAATGTCAAATGGGTGCATCCAGTTTGGAAGACAGTATGGCAGTTTCTCAAATGGTTAAACATAGAGTTACCATATAACCCAGCAATGCCACTCGTGGGTATATAGCTAAGATAAATGAAAACATGTCCACACAAAAGCTTGTACATGACTGTTCATAACAGCATTTTTCATAATAGCCAGAAGGTAGACACAACCCAAATACCCATCAATTGGTGAATGGATAAATAAAATGTGGTATATCCATACAAGGGATAAATAAAGTATGGTAATCCATCCATATTATTTGGCAACAAAAAGAGGCTTGGCATGGTGGCTCACGCCTGTAATCCCAGCACTTTGGGAGGCTGAGGCAGGTGGATCACTGGAGGTCAGGAGTTCTAGACCAGCCTGGCCACCATCGCGAAACTGCATCTCTACTAAAAATACAAAAATTAGTTGGGCATGGTGGCATGCTCCTGTAATCTCAGCTACTCTGGAGGCTGAGGCAGGAGAAGCGCTTGAACCTGGGAGGCAGAGGTTGCAGTGAGCCAAGATTGCGCCACTGCATTCCACCCTGGGTGACAGAGCGAGACTCCGTCTCAAAAAAAAAAAAAGGAAAGGAAAGGAATAGTAGTATTTGCTACAACATGGATGAACCTTGAAAGCATTATACTAAGTGAAAAAAGCTAGTCGCAAAGAACCACATATTGTATGACTCCACTCATACAAAATGTTCAGAACAAACAATTCCATTGAGACAGAAAGCGGATTGATAGTTGCCTAGGGGGGTGGGAAATGGGGAGTGACTGCTAATGGGCAGGGTTTTTTTGTTTTTGTTTTTGTTTTTGAGATGGAGTCTTGCTCTGTTGCCAGGCTGGAGTGCAGTGGCGCGATCTCGGCTCACTGCAACCTCCACCTCCTGGGTTCAAGTGATTCTCCTGCCTCGGCCTCCCAAGTAGCTGGGACTACAGGCGCATGCCACCATGCCCAGCTAATTTTTGTATTTTTAGTACAGACAGGGTTTCACCATGTTGGCCAGGATGGTCTCGATCTCTTGACCTCGTGATCCGCCCGCCTCGGCCTCCCAAAGTGCTGGGATTACAGGTATGAGCCACCGTGCCTGGCCTTTTTTTTTTTTTTTTTTTTTTAGCAATGAAAATGTTGTAATATCAATTGTGGTAATGGTTGCACAATTCTGTGGATAAACAAAAATCCATTGAATTGTACCCTTTAAATGGGTGAATTGTATGGTATGTGAAATATATCTCAAAAAAGCTGTTATAAACTTATTTTTCAAAGAAGAAAACCATTCCATGAGAGCCATTTACAGGACATGCTCAATTTAGAGGCAGGTAAAGCACCAGAGTACCAGAAGGGGAAGTCCCAGAGAGAGACTCCTGAGACCCTTTCTGGCCAGCAGAGTTACAAAAAAGAAGTTCCATTCCTAGAGGTCAGATAACAGAGGCAATCTGGTGGTTTCTGAGTCACATAAGGACAATTTAATCCCACAAAGGAATTCTGGGACCCATGGGGGAAATCGTCTTCCTCCTCCTATAACCAGAGAAAAAGGAAATGCCAAATGCAGAGAAGCACAGCAGACAGAGTGTGTCAAGCCTTGATGTGAAGGAAGAAAAATGAAAGAGACCTCACTTCTGAGGCCTGTGGAGCAACAGCTAGAGGTGAGGGTGAGAATCGAGGCCAGAGTGGGTGGAGTCAGAGGATGCAGGGCCAGTATGTGCAGGTGTGTGCAGAGCTGAGGAGCTGGGCCAGCTCTGGCCATGGGTGGGAGACCTATGATCAAGGCTGAGGGAGAGGGAGAGAGTGAGAATATCTCTATGGTCTCTGGGAAGCAGCAGTTTCTGGATTAGACCCTGAACCAGTTCTGGCCCCACAGAATTAGGGCATAACCAGAGTGTTTGTGGGTGGGGGCAGTGATTGGGTATTGTTCTCTCTGCTGGAGAGAGGGGGAGCCCAAGGCAGTCAGATGGTAGCTATTGAGAAGGTGTAGCAAGCAAGTTTTTCTCAGTTCTGGGACCAGCATGTGGTCAAGGCCAAACCAGGACTTCAGTCCACGTAATTCCATGGATGCATCTGTCCTCATTCTGGGTTGAGGAAGGGACTTTGCATCAAATCTCTGAAGGTTGAAATAAACCTAGAGTGGAGGCATGCTGAGAATATTGGCTGAACACTGTCCTGTGTGGGCTCATGTTCCTGGGATAGTTCATATTCACTGTCTGACTCTTCTCCAGATGCCTCTGGGTACAGCCCTTGAATTGACTTGTTTTTCTGCCCTGAACCCAGAAGCTTGGTGTTGGAGTTGGTTTTGCCACGATGCAAAGCTGGGCCCTTTTACCTCTATTTCCAGGTTCTTGTTTGGTCTTGCTATGGGTCATGTGACTTCACGTTGGCACCATTGTTCCCCCAATTTTCCCCTAAGTCCACCCCCTCATCTGGTTGCCAGAAGACTATCTATCCTCCCAATTTAAAATTTATCATTACCAGCCTGGAAAAGATTGTGAGTCCCTATCTCTATAAAAATTTTTTAAAAAAATTAGCTGGTCATGGTAGGGTGTCCCTATAGTTCCAGCTGCTCAGGAGGCTGGGGTGGGAGGATTGCTTGAGCCCAGGAGCTCAAGGCTTCAGTGAGCTATGACTGCACCACTGCACTCCAGCCTGGGTGACACAGCAAGACCTTGTCTCAAATAAAATAAAATAAAATAAAATAAAATAAAATAAAATAAAATAAAATAAGGCACTCACAGAAGGATTCCAAAGTTCATTTCCTCAGAAGTAGGCCTTCTGGAGGGCTAGTAATGTCCTATATCTTCATCTGGTTAATGGTTAAAATACTATATTTGCTTTGTAATAATTCATGGAGCTGGCCAGGGTATGGTGGCTCACATCTGTAATCCCAGCAATTTGGGAGACTGAGGCAGATGGATCGCTTGAGCTCAGGAGTTCAAGACCAGCCTGAGCAACATAGTGAGACCCTGTCTCTACAAAAATACAAAGATTAGCTAGGCATGGTGGTGCATGCTTGTAGTCCCAGCTACTCAGGAGGCGGAGGCAGGAGGATCACTTGAGCCCGGGAGGCAGAGGTTGCAGTGAGCTGAGGTTGTGCCACTGCATTCCAGCCTGGGTGACAGAGCCAGACTTTGTCTCAATAATAACAATAACAACAATAATAATAATAATAATAAAATTCATGGAGTTTTACACTTATAATTTGTACTTTTTTATGTTTATGGATCTGCCATACCAACAACCTGTGAACTTCTATGTATGTAAGAGAGAAATAAATTTCCTTCTTGTTTAAGCCACATATGCAGACCAAGGTAGTGCTCCCAAATCGCCAGAAAAGGAGTGATGTAAAGTGCATATTAACAAAAACCCCATGCCTGTAATGCCAGCACTTTGGGAGGCCAAGGCAGGTGGATCACCTGAGGTTGGGAATTCAAGACCAGCCTGACCAACATGGAGAAACCCCGTCTCTACTAAAAATACAAAATCAGCCGGGCGTGGTAGCGCATGCCTGTAATCCCAGCTACTTGGGAGGCTGAGGCAGGATAATCACTTGAACCTGGGAAGCGGAGGTTGCAGTGAGCTGAGATCGCGCCATTGCACTCCAGCCTGGGCAACAAGAATGAAATTCCATCTCAAAAAACAAAAACAAAAACAAAACAAAACCTTTTCCTTGATTCTTACCATCATAAACAGAAACTTCACGAGAAAATAGGAGAAGTTTAAACTTAAATTTACAGGTCCACAATCTCTTAACAATCTTGAAATTTGAAAGGCTCTAAAAATGAAAGTTTTTCGTAATTCAGTTGGTGGCATAATATGACTAGACCTGAACTCTTTTAGCAGCAAAGCCTGACCAGAACTGATGTGAGGCTATGTTTAGTTTTATTTACTCTATTTTGGAGAAATAATCACTAAGTTTTGCTGAAAAAATAATATATTGGGTTATGAAGTGCTTTTAAAAAGTTGCTGGAGGCCAAGTGCCGTGGCTCATGCCTGTAATCCCAGCACTTTGGGAAGCCAAGGCAGGTGGATCATCTGAGGTCGAGTTCAAGACCAGCCTGACCAATATGGTGAAACCCCATCTCTGCTAAAAATACAAAACTTAGCCGAGCGTGGTGGCATGTGCCTGTAGTCCCAGCTACTTGGGAGGCTGAGGCAGAAGAATCGCTTGAACCCGGGAGGCGGAGGTTGCAGTGAGCCAAGATCTTGCCACTGAACTTCAGCCTGGGCGACAGAGCGAGACTCCGTCTCAAAAAAAAAAAAAAAAAAAGAGTTGCTGGAAAGTGATAGGCAGCTCTCCAGTTCCTGAGCATAGTGCAGGGTGGGTGAGTAGTAAGTGGGGAAAATCCTAACTGAAACAAGGATAAAGAAAAAAGGCTTATATGATTCCAGGCATTAAAAAGAACATTTTACTTATAAAGGAAAGCGAATTAGACTAGCTTTGCATTTCTCTTCTACAGTACTATGATAGAAACTAAAATCCAAGAATCTTATGCATAGCTATCATTCTTGGGCAAATTGATGACAGTTTTGGAAATACTGTACAAGATGTTAGGGAGATTGCTAGCCTTCCAGTAAAATTCAATCTTCTTCTTTCCTGTGGGATTATAATTGTAGCCTCAAACATGACATTCTATTTCCCAGCCCCCACTGTAGTTAGACGTGGCTACGTGGACTAAGCTATCTCTAATAGAATGTGATCAGAAGTGTCATGTGCCATTTCTGAGCCCACTGACTTAAGACCAGTGTGTGGCCTCTTCACACCCTCAGGAAGATGTGCCTGTGACTCAGTTTCAATGATAAACAAGATGGGGGAATACTATGTCCATAAATGATTGTGTAGCAGCATAACTGCGAATGTCCTAAAACAATGCTCTGAAATGCAACATGAGAGAAAAATAAACTTCAATTTTGCTCGAGCTATTGTATTTTGGGGTTTCTTTGTTATAGAAATTTAGTCATTAACTAATAATCAGGGATTCAGGCAGTATATCATCCATAACTTTATCTGAGAAAAGTAATTCAAAGAGTACTCTAGTTTTCGAGGTAGGAAAAATTAAAAGAAAGAGTAATAATAAATCTGTATACAGTGAAATCTAAATAGAACATAACATTGCAACTGGGAATTTTTCATAGAAGGACAAAGAAAACATTCTTGAAACTGAACACGCATACTGAGAGGAAATTGTTAATAACATCAGACTAAAAGCTGCAAACTATTTTAGTGTGTCAGTTATCTATTGTTATATAGCAAAGTACCCCAAAACTTTGTGACTTAAGATGATAATTTGTAATTTCTCACGATTCTGTGATTGGCTGGGCTCAACATGGGAGTTCTGTTCCACTTCATGTTGACTGGGGTTATTTCTGTGGCTACATTCTTCTAGGAGCTTGGCTGGAACATCCAGAATGGCTTCACTCATGAGCCTGGGACTTTGGCAGGGAGGTTCTGGGACTTTTTTTCCCTCTCTCTTCATGTGGTCTCTCCAGCAGGTTGGCCAGACCTATTTATGTGGTGGCAGAAGTTGCCAATCCTCTTAAAACCTACACCTGTAACTGTCACAGGGTCACTTCCCTTGCAATTGATTGGTCAAGGTAAGTCACAGTCCAGCCCAGATTCAAGTGGTGGGAAACTAATTCCACTTTTTTTTTTTTGAGACAGGGTCTCACTCTGTTGCCCAGGATGGAGTGTAGCAGTGTGATCTCGGTTCACTGCAACCTCCACCTCCTGGGGCTCAAGCGATCCTCCCACCTCATCCTCCCAGCCTCCTGAGTAGCTGGGACCACAGGCATGTACTACCAGGCCCGGCTAATTTTTGAGCTATCTTGCCCAGGCTGGTCTTGAACTCCTGGGCTCAGGCAATCCACCTGCCTCGGCCTCCCAAAGTGCTAGGATTACAGGTGTGAGCCGCCATGCCTGGCCTTCCCACCTCTTTTAGTCTCTTTTGAAGAGTCTCTTGCCAGGTGCAAGTGCAGTGCAAATCTCGGTCATGCAAGTCCGCCTCCGGTTTCAGCTCCGAGTAGCTGGGACTACAGGCGCCCGCCACCACGCCCGGCTAATTTTTTGTATTTTTAGTAGAGACGGGGTTTCACCGTGGTCTCGATCTCCTGACCTCGTGATCCGCCCGCCTTGGCCTCCCAGAGTGCTGGGATTACAAGCGTGAGCCACCGCGCCCGGCCCCCACCTCTTTTAAAAATTATTTTTATTTTTAATTTTTGTGGGTACATAGCAAGTATATACACTTATGAGATACATGAGATGTTTTGAGACAGGCATGCAATGTGTAGTAATCATATCATGGAAAATGGAGTATCTATTGCCTCAAGCATTTATCCTTTGCGTTACAAACAATCCAATTATACTCTTTTAGTTATTGTAAAATGTACACTTATTATTTATAGTCACCCTGTTGTGTTACCAAATGTTAGGTCTTATTCATTCTTTCCAACTATTTTTTGGTACCCATTAACCATCCCTACCTTCCCACCCAACTATCCTTCCCATCCTCTGTTAACCATTACTCTCTATTTCCAAGAATTCAATTGTTTTGATTTTTAGATCTCACAAATAAGTGAGAACATCTGATCTTTGTCTTTCAGTGCCTGGCTTATTTCATTTAACATAATAACCTCCATTTCATCCATGTTGTTGCAAATGACAGGAATTAACTTTTTTTATGACTGAATAGTACTCCATTGTGTATAAATGTCACATTTTCTTTATCCATTCATCTGCTGATGGGTGCTTAGATTGCTTCCAAATCTCAGCTGTTGTGAACAGTGCTGCAACAAACATGGGAGTGCAGATATCTCTTCGATATACTGATTTCGTTTCTTTTGGGTATAAACCCAGCAGTGGGATTGCTAGATCATATGGTGACTCTAGTTGCAGTTTTTTGATGGACCTCCAAACTGTTCTCCACCGTGGTTGTACTAATTTACATTCCCACCAACAGTGTATGAGGGATCCCTTTTCTCCACATTTTCGCCAGCATTTGTTATTGCCTGTCTTTTGGATACAAGCCATTTTAACTGGGGTGAGATGGTATCTCATTGTAGTTTTTATTTGCATTTCTCTGATGATCAATGATGTTAATCTTTTCGCCTTTTCATGTCCACCTTTTCATGTGACTGCCATTTGTATGCCTTCTTTTGAGAAATGTCTATTCAAATCTTTTGACTTCTTTTTTGTTGTTTTTGAGATAAAGTATGGTTCTGTTGCCCAAGCTGGAGGGCACTGGCATGACCTTAGCTCACTGCAACCTCTGACTCCTGGGCTCAAGCCATCCTCTCACCTCAGCCTCCCAAGTAGCTGGGACCACAGGTGAGCACCACCACACCCGGCTAATTTTTGTATTTTTTGCTATGTTGCCCATGCTGGTCTTGAACTCCTGGGCTCAAGTGATCTTCCTGCCCTGGCCTCTTAAAGTGCTGGGATTATGATTTGATTTCTGTACATGGCGAGAGAAGGGGGTCAAGTTTCAAGTTTCATTCTTCGGGGTTTGGATGTCCAGTTTTCCCTGAACCATTTATTGAAGTGACTGTCTTTTCCCTAGTGTATGTTATCGGCCCCTTTGTGGAAAATGAGATCACTGTAGGTGTGTGGATTTGTTTCTGGTTTCTCTATTCTGTTGTATTGATTTATGTGTTTGTTTTTATGCCAATATCATGCTGTTTTGGTTACTATAGCTCTGTAGTATAATTTGAAGTCAGGTAATGTGATTCCTCCAGTTTTGTTCTTTTTGCTTAAGATAGCTTTGGCTATTCTGGGTCTTTTGTAGTTCTACGTAAAAAAAAATTTGTTTTTTTTTGAGGCTTGGAGTGCATTGTCTTACTGCAACCTCTGCCTCTTGGGTTCAAGTGGTTCTTGTGCCTCAGCCTCCAAGTAGCTGGGACTACAGGCAGGTACCACCACACCCAGCTAATTCTTTTTGTGTTTTTCGTAGAGACGAGGTTTCACCATGTTGGCCAGGCTGGTCTCGAATTCCTGACCTCAAGCAATCCTCCCATCTCTGCCTCCCAAAGTGCTGGAATTACAGGTGTGAGCCATTGTGCCTGGCCGGTTCTGTATAAAGTTTAGGATTGCTTTTTCTATTTCTATGAAGAATATCTTGGTATTCTGAGAGAAATTGCATTGAATATGTAGATTGCCTTGGGTAGTACGAACATTTTAACAATATTGAGTTTTCCAATCCATGAACGTGGAATAGCTTACCATTTTTTGATGTCCTCTTCAATTTCTTTCATCTGTATTTTATAGTTTTCATTACAGAGATCTTTCACTTCTTTGATTAATTTCTAGGTATTTAATTTTATTTGTTGTTACTGTAAGTGGGATTTTTTTTTAAATTTCTTTTTCAGATTATTCGCTGCTGGCATATAGAAATCTTTTTTTTTTTTTTTTTTTTTTTTTTTTTTGAGACGGAGCCTTGCTCTTTTGCCCAGGCTGGAGTGCAGTGGCGCAATCTCGGCTCACTGCAAGCTCCGCCTCCCGGGTTCACGCCATTCTCCTGGCTCAGCCTCTCCGAGTAGCTGGGACTACAGGCGCCCGCCACCACGCCCGGCTAATTTTTTTTTGTATTTTTTAGTAGAGATGGGGTTTCACCGTGGTCTCGATCTCCTGACCTCGTGATCCGCCCGCCTTGGCCTCCCAAAGTGCTGGGATTACAAGCGTGAGCCACCGCGCCCGGCCAGGCATATAGAAATCTTGCTGATTTTTGTATGTTGATTTTGTATTCTACAACTTTACTGAATTTATCAGTTTTTTTTTTTTTTTTTTGAGATGGGGGCTCACTCTGTCACCCAGGGTGGAGTGCAGTGGCATGATCTTGGCTCACTGCAAGCTCCACTTCCCAGGCCCAAGCAATCCTCCTACTGCAGCCTCCCAAGTAGCTGGGACCACAGGTGCATACCACCACACCTGGCTAATTTTTTGTCTTTTTGGTAGAGATGGGGTTTCACCCTGTTGCCCAGGCCGGTCTTGAACTCCTGAGCTCAAGCAATCTGCCCACCTTGGCTTCCCAAAGTGCTGGGACTACAGGTGAGTCACCGTAGCTGGCAATTTATCACTTTTTTTTTGAGACAATCTTGCTTTGTTGCCCAGGCTAGAGTGCAGTGGTGCAATCTTGGCTTACTGCAACCTCTGCCTCCTATGTTCAAGTGATTCTCCTGCCTCAGCTTCCCGAGTAGCTGGGATTACAGGTGCATGCCACAATGCCTAGCTAATTTTTGTATTTTTAGTAGAGATGGAGTTTCACCATGTTGGCCAGGCTGGTGTCAAACTCCTGATCTCAGGTGATCCATCCGCCTTGGCCTCCCAAAGTGCTGGGATTACAGGTGTGAGCCACCGCGCCCACAGGAATTTATCACTTCTAATAATTTTTTGGTGGACTCTTTAGGTTTTTTCAAATATAAGATCCTATCATCTGCAAGCAAAGATAATTGGACTCTTCTTCCTTTCCAATTTGGATACCTTTTCAATTTTAATTTTTTTGAGACGGCGTCTCACTGTGTCACCCAGGCTGGAGTGCAGTGGCGTGATCGTGGTTCACTGCAACCTCCACTTCCTGGGTTCAAGCAATTCTCCTGCCTCAGCCTCCTGAATAGCTGGGACTACTGGCGTGTGCTACCATGCCCAGCTAATTTTTGTATTTTTAGTAGAGACAGGGTTTCACCATGTTGGCCAGGCCAGCCTCGAACTCCTGACTGCAGGTGATCCCCCCACCTCGGCCTCCCAAAGTGCTGGGATTACAGGTATGAGCCACTGTGCCCAGTGATATCTTTTATTTTTCTCTCTTGTCTGACTGCTCTAGCTAGGACTTCCATTACTATGGTGAATAACAGTGGTGAAAATGGGCATCCTTGTCATGTTCCAGATCTTAGAGGAAAGTCTTTCAGTTTTTCCCCATTCAATATGATACTAGCTGTGGGTTTGTTGGATACGGCTTTCATTATACTCAGGTATGTTCCTTCTATACTGTTTTTTAAGGGTTTTCATCTTGAAGGATGTTGAATTTTATCAAATGTTTTTTCAGCATCAGTTGAAATGATTATGTGGTTTTTGTCCTTTATTCTGTTGATATATCACAATGATTGATTTGCACATGTTGAACCATCCTTGGATCCCAGAGATAAATCCCACTTGGTCATAGTAAATGTTCTTTTTAATGTATCGTTGGATTCTTTTTGCTAGTATTTTATTGAGGACTTTTGCATCAATATTCATCAGAGACATTGGCCTGTAGTTAATTCCACCTCTTGATGGGAGAAGCATCATGCACATCAAAGATGGGATTATTGACAGCATCTTTGGAAATAATCAATCAATCTTTTCTTTCTTTCTTTCTCTTTCTTTCTTTCTTCTTTCTTTCTTTCCTTCCTTCTTTCTTTCTGTCCCTTTCTTTCTCTTTCTTTCTTTCTTTCTTTCTTTCTTGTCTCACTCTGTCACCTAGGCTGGAGTGCAATGGTACAATCATACCTCACTGCAGCCTCGACTCACTGCAGCCTCAAAGGACTCCTGGGCCCAAAGGATCCTCCTGCCTCCATTTGCTGAGTAGCTGGCACCACAGGCACATGCCACCATGCCTGGTTAAATTTTGTATTTTTGGTAGAGATGGGGTCTTACTATGTTGCCCCAGCTGGTCTGAAACTCCTGAGCTCAAGTGATCCTCCTGCCTCGGCCTCCCAAAGTGCTGGGATTATAGGTGTAAGCCACCACACCCAGCCCAGAAACAATCTTTCATAGTTCACCTTCTGGCCATAACAATCCATATCCTTTCCCAATCAAAACACACTCATCCACTCCACCAAAAGTCTCAAACCATTATGGCCTTGGATCAAAGTCCAGCATTTCACTATCTAAATAAGGCCCATGAAGAAGAAGTTCCTGTGGTATAGTTTATTGGGTGTACAGGTACAACTTCTTTAACCCAAAGACCTGTGAACTAAATAGATGACTTACCTGCTCCCCTTATTCCTCACTCCCCACACCCACACACCAACACACTTGATAATACAGAGACATAATGACTCCACTGAATACTCCTATTCAAAAACGGGAAGAATAGAAGGCACATTAATAGTTATCGATTCATAATAATTCTGAAATTTAGCTGGGCACCTATTGTCAGGTTCTCCTACTCTGAGGACGGGAATTGTTCTTTGATTGCTTTATTGAATGGCTTTTTTTTTTTTGAGACTGAGTTTCACTTTGTTGCCCAGGCTGGAGTGCAGTGGCATGATCTTGGCCACTGGGCTCAGGTGATCCTCCCACCTCAGTCTCCTGAGCAGCTGGGACTGTAGGCACATGCCACCACGCCCGGCTAATTTTTGTATTTTTTTGGAGAGACAGGGTCTCACCATGTTTCCCAGGCTGGTCTCGAACTCCTGGACTCATGTGATCTGCCCACCTCAGCCTCTCAAACTGCTAGGATTACTGGTGTGAGCCACTGCCCCTGGCAGGAATGGTTTCATAATCCATTTTATTTTCAGAAGCTTTTAATTCTGCCTTTTGCCCTCTGGGATCTTGGCTTCACACCCTGAGAAAGCATTTTCCATAAGAAATGGTCCATATTTGTAGTTGAGTAGCTTTTTCAGTTTCTTTCCACCCATAGAAAGTTGAGGGCCCAGGGATCCTTTTCGTTTCAAACTGTCTTTGCCCCTTATAATCTATAGTTTCACTTTTGCCAATATACTTCTCTTTAAAACTTTGTGGGTATTTTATGAATATTACTTGGATTCACACCATATCCCCCAAATCACATCCACACTTCTTTCTGAGACAGAAGTCTGCCGTAGTGCAATGCCCTTATGTTTCTCAGAAGCCCTTCTGTCTAGGTGAGATGGTCTACAAGGCACTGCCTAATTCCTTATGACGTCTTACAGCTGCACTCTTGATTTGATCTGAGGCCACATTTAACTTGCAATTTCCTAGATTTGATCTTTGCTCTGAAGCCATTTCTTACTTTGGTGATCTTCTGCTAAGTCCTTAGTCCTTTACTCACTAAGTCCTTTACATTTTGTCTCGTTTCTGCTTGAAAATTGAATAATTTCTTCTTTGGCTTATTTCTCTTTTGCAATACAACGTCCTATGTGGTTAAAAGAAATCAGCAAACACTCTTAACATTCTGCACGGGAATCTCCTAAGGCAGATCCAGAAGGTCATTAAGTATGTCTCCTAGCTTCTAAGTTGTTATCACAGATGACAGTGCTGCCAAACATTTTGCCAATGCATCACACTGGTTGTTCTCTCTCCGGGCTTTAATAAGTTTCCTCACTGCTCTTCTAACCTCCACTCAAAGCCTCCTTGCTGTCTTTCCAGGCTCTGCCTGCTGCCTGGTCCCAACATCAATGCCACATGTTTTATGTTTTAGTTATGGCAGTATCCCATTTCTTTTTCTTTTTCTTTTTTTTTTTTTTTTGAGACGGAGTCTCGCTCTGTCGCCCAGGCTGGAGTGCAGTGGTGCAATCTCGGCTCACTGCAAGCTCCGCCCCCCGGGTTCACGCCATTCTCCTGCCTCAGCCTCTCCGGCTAGCTGGGACTACAGGCGCCTGCCACCACGCTCGGCTAATTTTTTTTTGTATTTTTAGTAGAGACGGGGTTTCACCGTGGTCTCGATCTCCTGACCTCGTGATTCGCCCGCCTCGGCCTCCCAAAGTGCTGGGATTACAAGTGTGAGCCACCACGCCTGGCCGGCAGTATCCCATTTCTAGATATCAGTTCTCTAACAGTTATCTACAAAGGGGTGTTTGGTTATGTAACAACAGATGCAGTAATCATCTAGTAATCTGGAGGATATAAGGTGGCTTCACTCATACGTATGGGGCCTCGGTGCTGGCCGTGGGGTCACTCTCCGTATGTGATTTCTCATCAGTCAGCAGTTATCCCATTTAACTTTGACATGGTGGTGGGAGTGTTCTATGACAGTGTAAGCAGAAGCTCCAAGGACAATAGAGGTCTATGCTTAGGAACTCATGTGATATCTCTTCTATAACATTTTGTCAGTCAAAATAATTCACAAGCCCAGTCAAGAAATAACAGGTAGGAAAAAAGACTATGTATTAGTCAGGGTTTTCCAGAGAAACAGAACTAATAGGATACGAAGATTTATTATTATGAAGAATTGGCTCACATGATATGGAGGCGAAGAAGTCCCACAATCTGCTGTCTGCAAGCTGGAGACCCAGGGAAACCAGTGGTGTAATTCAATTTGAGTCTAAAGGTCTGAGAAGCAGGGGAGCTGATGGTATAAATCCTAGTAAGAGGGCAGGAGAAGATGAGAGGGGATGTTTCAGCTCAGACAGTGAGGCAGGAAAAAAAAGAAGAGTGAAAGAGAGGGCAAATTCCTCCTTCCTCCATCTTTTGTTCTATTCTGGCCTTCAATGGATTAGATAATGCCTTTCTATATTGGGAGGACATTCTATTTTACTGAGCCTACAGATTGAAGTTGACACATGAAATTAACTATCACAGACTCTCTCTCTCTCTTTTAAATCCGCCATCTGCACACTAAAAACTCCTCTTGATGGGAAAAGTTGTAACAACGTTATGGCCATATTTAACTTCCCACAGGTAACTACAAACATCTTAAAGTAAATATAATATTAAGTAATTTTATGTTGAAAGCAACATAACAGGAACAAGATATAGATGCCCAATATCACCATTTCCATTCAACACACTACTACAGGTTTTAGCCACTGCAATAGGCAAGAAAAAGAAATAAAAGTTATATAATTGGAAAGAAATAAAATGGGCATTATTCTCTATATAGCTGGAAACAGAAAGTAAGAAAATGGCTAAACTATTAGAATTAATTAGTTTAATTAATAATTCAGCAAGGGTACTAGCTTCAAGACCAACATAAAAAAACTGTATTTCTATATTTACACTGAAAACAATTAGAAAATAAAAATTTACATTTAAAATGACATGAAATATTAAATGCCTAGAATAAATCTAACAAAGAGGTGTGCAATCTCTACACTTAAAAACTACAAAGCATCAAGATAAATTACAGACACCAAAATAAATGGAGAAATATGTCATTTTTATGGATTGAAAGATTCAACCCCACAGAATGCTATTATTAGTCTCCTAAGGCTGCTTTAATAAAGTACCATAAACTAGGTTTAGAAAAACAAACAAACAGAATTTATCTCACCATTCTTGGGGCTAGAAGTCTAAAATTAAAGATCGGTAGGGTTATGCTTTCTCTGAAACCTATATGGGAGAATCTTTCCTTGCCTTTCTTAGCTTTTGGTGTTATCAACAATCCTTGGCATTCCTTGGCTTGCAACTACAGTACTTCAATCTCTGCTTCCATCATCACATGGGGTTCTCCTCCCATGTGTATGTCTTCATATCTTCTCCTCTCTTAAGGACACCAGTCATAATGGATGAAGCGCCCACCTTCCTTCAGTATGGCCTCATCTTAACTAATTACAGCTGCAACAATCCCATATGACTAAATAAGGTCCCATTTTAAGGGTTAGGACTTCAACATATATTTTTAGGTGACACAATTCAACACAATGAATAATAAATACCAATTCTCCAAAACAGGCATACCACTTCAGTATAATACTAAACAAAATGCCAATGGATTCTAAAATTTATAGGAAAGTTTTGTCACAACTGACAAGCTGATTCAAAAATTTACATGAAGATGCAAAGGACCAAGGAAAGCCAAGATAATCTTGAAGGACATAATAGGAGGGAGAACTTTTTCTATCATATACTAAGATTTATTATAAAGCTATCACAGAAATTAAGACAGTATGGTATTTCCACAAGGAGAAACAAAAGGAACAGCCTTCATTGTCCTGAAACAAACCCACATATGTATAGACAACTGATACATGACAAAGGTGTCAATGCAGAACAGTGGGGAAAAGGACAGTCTTTTTAAAAAATAGTGCTTAATCCATGCAAAATTCACATGGAAAGGTTGAAATCTGACTTACCTTACACTATACACACAACCCAACTTCAGATGGATTATAAAACTAAAACTAAATATGAAAGACCAACAACACTTCTAGAAATTTTCATTTGGTAGGAAAATATTTCTTAAGAGAATACAATAAGCACTAAGCACAAAGGGTTTTTTTGTTGTTGTTTGTTTGTGTTTTGGATGGAGTC
The DNA here is from genome assembly GCF_009828535.3 of Hylobates moloch. Classification (NCBI taxonomy): domain Eukaryota; kingdom Metazoa; phylum Chordata; class Mammalia; order Primates; family Hylobatidae; genus Hylobates; species Hylobates moloch. The sequence goes on along the minus strand of NW_026652283.1, from coordinate 36,897,890 downwards.
TTGCTCTGTCGCCCAGGCTGGAGTGCAGTGGCATGACCTTGGCTCATTGCAACCTTCTCTTCCCGGTTCAACTGATTCTCCTGCTTCAGCCTCCCGAGCAGCTGGGACTACAGGTGCACACCACCATACCCGGCTACTTTTTTTTTTTTTTTTCCTGAGGCAGAGTCTTGCTCTGCCACCCAGGCTGCAGTGCAGTGCTGCGATCTTGGCTCACTGCAACCCCTGCCTCCGGGGTTCAGGTGTTTCTCCTGCCTCAGCCTCCCTAGTAGCTGGGATTACAGGTGCCCACCATGCCCAGCTAATTTTTGTATTTTTAGTAGAGACAGGGTTTCACCATGTTGGCCAGGCTGGTCTCAAACTCCTGGCCTCAAGAGTTCTGCCCGCCTCAGCCTCCCAAAGTGCTGCTATTATAGGCATGAGCCACTGTACCCGGCCACAAAGGTCCTTTAAGTTCATGAAAAGACACCAATAACAGAGTGAAAAGGCAAGCTACTGAGTGGGAGAAGATATCTGCAATATATACAGTAGTCCTCCCTTACCCATGTGGATATGTTCGAAGATGTTCCACAGATGCCTGAAACCTCCAGTAGTATCAAACCCTATATATGCTATGTTTTTTCCTATACAGACATACCTATGATAAAGTTTAATTTATAAATCAGGCACAGAAAGAGACTGACAACAATAGAACAATTATAACAATAGACTTTAATGAAAGTTGTTTAAAACTTATGAATTATTTGTTACTGGAATTTTCCATTTACTATTTTCAGACCGTGGTTGAGTGTGGGTAACTAAGACTTCAGAAAGCAAAACCGTGGATGAGGGGGGCTAGTGTATATTCAAAAGAGACTTATCTTAGTGTATTCCTGATTTCCAAAAGAAAATGCCACAGACTGTGTAATTTACAAATGGTAGAAATTTATTTCTCACAGTTCTGGAGGTTGGCAAGTCCAAGATCAAGGCACTAGCAGATTTGTTGTCTTGGAATTACTCTCTAATTCCAAGATGAAACTTTGTTGTTGTCCTCTTGCTGGGAGGAACATTGTAATCATACAGTGAGGGGTTAAAAGGGCAAAAGGAATTAACCTTTGTGAAGGTCATGAATGCCGTCTTTTGTAACAGCATGAATCCCATTCATGAGGATGGAATCCTCATAGCCTAATCCCTCCCAAAGGCTCCACTTCTTATACCATTGCCTTAATGTTTAAGTTCCAATATATGAATTTTGAAAGGACATATACATTCAAACCATAGCAGGATTCATATCTAAAATATGTGCCCATAAGAAAATGTCAATCCAATACAAAAATGAGCAAGAGACTTGAATAGGCACTTATGGGGGATATCCAGATACCCAAGAAACAAGAAAATGGGCTCAGCCTCATTAATAATCTGGGAAATGCAAATTAAAACCACAGTGAGATACCACTATACCCCCATCAGAATGGTTATAGTTAAAAAGATATGCAGTAGTAATTATTGGCAAGGATGTTGGGAAACTGAAACTCTCACACATGGCTGAAGGGAGTATAAACTGAAACCACCATTTTCTAAAATTGCCTGAGATTATCTACCTAAATTTTACATATACATAACAAGCAATTTCACCTTTAGGTATGAACCCAACAGAAATGTGTGCATATGTATCACTGTTAAATAAAAATTGTAGACCACTGTTTCGGGCTAAGCTCCTGCAGTAGGTCTCAATGAACCAGACTAAAAATCAAAATGGAGTTACTCACACTGAGGTTCCATGTCATCAGATGGAAACTATGTTGTTATTTGAAGTTCTGAAAAGTCAGGAAAAAGAGATAATAAGAGTCTAATTTCCCCTGAGTGCCAGTTTCAATTAGCATAATAATGAAATTTCTTCTGCTTTAATCCTTACCAAAAAAAGGTAAACTGAAGTTACCTGATGTTAACCAATCAGTTATTTCTCTATTGTTTTGTTTCTTGGTTCTGCTTTACAAGGAAAGTAACTTATTTATTTATTTTTTGGAAAGTTACTTTGAAATGGACCAATCTGTTTTTTGTTCTTTATTTCTGCTTTCTCCAGCCCTTCTCTGTCTATAAAACCTACCTCTTCTGCTCAGCTCATTGGAACACTTGTTCTATTTATGGAATGAAGTGTTGCCAGATTCTAGAATCACAAATAAAGCTAATTGAGATACTTAAATTAAATTTGTTGTAATTTTGTCTTTTAACACCACCAACGACAAGAATGTTCACAGAAGCATTATTCCTAATAGCCACAAATTGGAAACAACTCAAATGTCCATCAATAGTAGATGATTAAAATTGTATCATATTCATAAAATAGAATACTATACAGCAGTCAAAATGAATGAACAGTCACAAATCATAGATGTATCTGTGAAACAATGTTGAATTAAAAAAACCAATTCTCAATTTTGAGCAAGTTAATTTTTTCATTTATATCTCAAGAGATTAAAAAATTATACCTCTTAGGGTTAAATGGTGAGGATTAAGTGGGATGGTGCATGTGAAGTGCTCAGCAAGCCAAGTATTATTTATTATCATGCTCTCTCAGTAGGCCACCTTTCAGGAAATGAGCACTAAAAGATGCTACAGATTAGCTAGGTGTGGTGGCACGTGCCTGTAAGCCCAGCTACTCAGGAGGTTGAGGCAGGAGAATCGCTGGAACCCAGGGGGCGGAGGTTGCAGTTAGCCGAGATTGCACCACTGCACCCCAGCCTGGGCAACAACAGAGTGAGACTCTGTCTCCAAAAAAAAAAAAAAAAAGAATGCTATAGAGCACTTATAGCGCCTTCTAACGCCATCTCCACTTTTTCACAATTGAGCCTTGGTCTCTTTAAGAAGTGAACCATAACTGAGGAAAGAGGAATGCTGGGAAGTTCTACTCAGCTCAGGTCCGGAGCCTGACGGGAAAAGAGGGCGGAGACCAAGGCTGCGCACGCGTGGTTGGCCGGCTGTTGCGTTGGGATGGATCAGGCGGAATTCCAGAAGAGAAAATAATCCTTGTCTAGACGCAGAGGACTTGGTTCCTATTCGCAAATTCCCCGTCCGGTGCTCCTCCGGTAGCAGTCAGGCGACAGAAGGTGGGTGCGGCCGCTGTGGTAGTGGGCGGGACGGCGGGGCGGGGGCCACGCCACGTGACGAGGCGTTGCGGCGGGGGCGGTGCCAGGTGGGCTACGCGGCTGGGGCGGCTGCGGATTTCGCCTTTGGGACGTGTTGACACTCACTGGCTAGTCCACCGCTCTCAGTCGGAGACCACATTGCCTCGTTAGTCCTCAATGATGGGAGTGGGAATTCTTAGTGGGAAGGAGAGTTTCGGAACGCGTGCGGTTATCAGAGGAGGGATGAGCGCCCATAGATGTTTGTGGCGAGTGCGCAAAAGTTCCCATCTCTTCTTTGGAACAGGCTTTTCAACCAGTTGTCCGTTTCCATCCCTGACTATTCGGATAAAGGCAACTTTGAAGAGCTTTTTGTTTTAGGTTTAATGTGTCCCGTTTAGTTCTTTGACTTTTAGGGGAAGGGAATTTACTGAATGGCCAATTGAGTTTCCTTTCTACAGGAAGGCGATTGTGAAGCGGGGCTCGGAGGGGCTTGATGCCCCCCACCCCTCACACGGAGACCTTGAAAGAGGCAGGTGACTCACTTTCAGTAAGGGCGTTCCTGTTGTTCGCCTGCGATGGATGGCATCTTGAGCTCACGTCTAGCGTTAGGCCAAGAAATGGGGCCCTTAGGGAGGCTTCCAGTGAAGGTTGAGTTATAGGTCAGGGCAGGGAGGTTGTTGTGCCCCTCTTTGAGAAATAAAAGCCGACGTGGGCCTCTAAGTACTGATTCTTGTGGGGTCAGAAACTATTTCTTGAGTCCATTCTTCTCAGAGTTTGGTAACTTCCTCTCACGTCTTGGTCTGCTGGTCTAATTCCTTTCAATAACCTTCAACATAGGAAAGACCAGAGTGTGTTGTGTGTCTTTAAAGATATTAGAGAAGTGGGAGCTGTTGCCCCAAAACTGTTTTCTTATGTAGCTACTGAAGGAACAGAAAGCAGGAAGAAAGAAGAAAGTTAGTTGTGGCCCCAGAAGAGTTGTTTTTCAGATGCTGAGCCGTGAAGCCTCATGCACTCAACACAAAGTTTTTCTTTCACATAGATAAGCCTGAAGAAAAAAAGAAAGAATAAGCCTGAGTATGTATTTTAGGTGTCCAGCTATCCATTACCAAGAAGAAATCTATTCGTTTGAGCCTGAGGAACTCTTTGAGGTAAAAAATTAGAATGAAAGAACCTTCGGATGGTGAATGTGGCAAAGCAGTGGTACCACAGCAGGAGCTTCTGGACAAAATTAAAGAAGAACCAGACAATGCTCAAGTAAGCATTTCATCTTGATTTAAAAATTTAAGAAAATTCCTTCTTTTCCATCTGGTCAACTGAAAAATTTTAGTTAAACAGTTTCTGGTTTGTAAGTTTAAAATAACCCAAACTGGGACAGGCTGTCGCTGTCGCTGAGGGTGTAGTGCAGTGATGCGATCTTAGCTCACTGCAGCCTCCACCTCCCAGGCTCAAGTGATCTTCCCACCTCAGCCTCCTGTGTAGCTGGGACCACAGGGCACACACCAACATTCTCAACTATTTTTTTGTATTTTTGGTAGAGACGGGGTTTGGCCACGTTTCCCAGGCTGGTCTCAAACTCCTGAGCTCAAGCAATCCACTCGCCTTGGCCTCCCAAAGTTCTGGGATTACAGGCATGAGCCACCATGCCTGGCTGGTTTTTTGCTCTTTGAATGAAAGCTATAACTACATGATTTTTTTGTGTGTGGAAGGAAAGTAATATATTTACCATTTTTCCATACTTGTCACTTAAAAAAAATTCTCTTGTATCTGGTAGTACTTCCCTTTATTCTGTTAAGAATTTGTGGTCAGTGCTAGTCTCTGGGGATCCAGGATTGAGCAAAGTCAGCTTAGTCCCTTACCTTGTAGAGCTTATATGTTAGCAGAGGAGGCAGATATTACAAAAGTATTGGTCAAGTAATATATATAATTACAAACTATGACAAGTACTCTGGAAGAAAAGCCTAAAATGGGGAATCTGACCTAGTTTTGGTTGTGGTCTGAGGCCTGGGAATGGCTAGGGAAGGCCTCTTTAAGGGAAGGATGTGTAAGCTCAATTATGAAGAATGAATTGATTAGGCAAAGGGCATGGAGAAGAGTATTACAGACAGAGGGAACTGTGAATAGGAAAGCCCTGATTTGGAAAGATGCATGGTTCTTTTTAAGACCTGCGGGAACAGTGAGCCTGGAACAGAAAAGGTATGAAAATAGTGATGATGATAATGATTAAAACAACAACAATAAAAATAGATGGCATTAGTATATCAGTATGTAGTATATATTATATCATAATCATATGTGACATTATTAACTTGATACTTATATATGCTTAAGAATGTGTCAGGCACCATTCTTACCACCATATTATTATCCCCATTTTACAGATGAGGAGACCAAAGCTCAAAAAAGCCAAATAGTTTACCACAGATCACAGTTAGTAGTAAATGACAAAGACTGGATTCAAAGCCAGGTGGTCAGACTCCAGAACCTGTGCTATTCTGCTTCTCTATGATAAGGCTGTATATATAGTTTAAGGCTGGATCTAATGTAGGACCTAGCGGACCTTGTTGTAAATTTTGGTTTTTATCCTAAGAGCAGTCGATAGCCATTATAGGGTTTTTTTGTTTGTTTGTTTTTTGTTTTTTGTTTTTTTTTTTGAGATGGAGTTTTGCTGCAGTGTTGTGATCTTGGTGGCTCACTGCAACCTCCACATCCCGGGTTCAAGTGATTCTCCTGCCTCAGCCTCCCCAGTAGCTGGGATTACAGGTGCCTGCCACCACGCCTGGCTAATTTTTTGAATTTTTAGTAGAGACGGGGTTTCACCATGTTGGCCAGGCTGGTTTCAAACTCCTGACCTCAGGTGATCCACCCACCTCAGCCTCCCAAAGTTCTGGGATTACAGGTGTGAGCCACCACACCCAGCCAATTGTAGGGTTTTAAGTGGGAAAGTAAGATGAAACAGATTTGTGTTTGGAAAGATCATTCTGGCTACCCCATAGGGACCCAGAATGGAGAGCACAGAAATCAATGTGGAGGCTGGGCACGGTGGCTCACGCCTGTAATCCCAGCATTTTGGGAGGCCGAGGCAGGCAGATCACGAGGTCAGGAGATCGAGACCATCCTGGCTAACATGGTGAAACCCCGTCTCTACAAAAAATACAAAAAATTAGCCAGGCTTGGTGGCGGGCGCCTGTAGTCCCAGCTGCTCAGGAGGCTGAGGCAGGAGAATGGTGTGAACCCAGGAGGCGGAGCTTGCAGTGAGCCGAGGTTGTGCCACTGCACTCCAGCCTGGGCGACAGAGCGAGACTCCGTCTCAAAAAAAAAAAAAAAAAAAAAGAAATAAGCTAGGTAGGCTGGCAAAATTTTGTCCTCTTTTAAGATGAAGTTTGTCACTCACAAGTAGAATGAACTGTTCTCTCTTTTTTATTGTATAGTGCAATCACTTTTATTATGGTATCTACAGGTCAATGAATTTTGTCTTCATACTGATTATACTAATCTTGCCATCTCCTCCTCATCCTTCATTGACACACTAGACTGCAGTCTCTGTGAGGTCAGAAATTGGTCTTATTGACCTGAATCTCCAATTCCTAGCACAGGATTTGGCACAAAGTACGTGTTCAATAACTGGAATAAAAGAGCCTCTTTCACATATAAGGAAACTGAACCTGAAGGAATAAGTGACTTCACCAATGTCTCATGGTAAAACTGGGATACAAACCAGTTTGTTGTTACTCCAGATACAATATTTCTTTCATTATACCTTGCCTATACACTTAACAAATAATGTGCTTTAAGTTAATTAAATGTTCTTTCTGAATATAAAAATTGTGATAATGGAAGGCTCCCTAGCAGCTTAGATTGTAAATTTAAGAGGATAGGAACTGCTCAGTTGTCTTTGGTTTATATTAATGTTTTCAGGTGAATAGGCTGTATTTTTCCATGATTGAGAATATAGACTATGATTGAAAAGCCAGTTGAACAAATTGTGTATTATTTTCTATGTTGCATTGATGAATCTCCTTTGAATATTGGAAAATAAGAGATAAATAAAAATGTTTCTTATTTTCTGGTTTTCTAAGAGTTTGTTCTGGATATTAAAATTATAGTTGAAGGCCAGGCACGGTGGCTTGTGCCTATAACCGCAGCACTTTGGGAGGCTGAGGTGGGCGGATCACTTGAGGTCAGGAGTTCAAGACCAGCCTGGCCAACCTGGTGAAACCCTGTCTCTACTAAAAATACAACAATTAGCCGGGCATGGTGGTGGGCGCCTGTCATCCCAGCTACTCGGGAGGCTGAGGCATGAGAATCACCTGAACCTGGGAGGTGGAGGTTGCAGTGAACTGAGATTGTGCCACTGCGCTCCAATCTGGATGACAAAGGGAGACTCTATCTAAAAAATAAAAGGTACAGCTTAGTCCTCATATTCATACATGTTGAGCATTCATATGAATTCAGTGAGTTTTTATTCCTGCCTACTATAATCCATAATACTTGAACATTGTTGTGAGCAGTTTACATACCTTAATCCATTAGATGCTCACAACCCTGAGTTAAGTACTGTTTCTCTTCCCACTTTACCCATGAGGAAGCTAGTAACCTGTTAAAAATCACATAATTAATAAATGGTTGAGTCAGGATTTGGACTCCAGCAGTCTGATTCAAGAGCCCAAACCCTTAACCAGGATGGTAAACTGTATTAGTTACTTTGTTTTCAGAAAGGCTACAGAGATGAAAAGATAGGACTTCTGCTCTCAAGGTAATTGATAGTGTAATGGAGAGAAAAGTTACGAGAATGAGAGAAGAAATATTTGTTGAGTGACTGTGCCTTGTGAGAAGCTATGCTAAGCATATCTTATGCATTCTCATTTAAACCTAATTGTCTTCAAACTTGTATGCTTTCTGTTGCTTTGTGCCACCTTTTTTTTTTCTTTTTTTTTGGTGGGGGGGATGGAATCTTGCTTTGTAGTCCAGCTGAAGTGCAGTGGCACCATCTCGGCTCACTGCAACCTCTACCTCCTGGGTTCATGCAGTTCTCCTGCCTCAGCCTGCTGAGTAGCTGGGATTACAGGCGCCCACCACCACACCTGGCTAATTTTTGTATTTTTAATAGAGACGGGGTTTCACCATGTTGGCCAGCTGGTCTTGAACTCTACCTGCCTCGGCCTCCCAAAGTGCTGGGATTGCAGGCGTGAGCCACCGCACCTGGCCTGTGCCACCTTTTGTGCAAATACAAAATCAAGGCCAGGAGTGGTGGCTCATACCTGTAATCCCAGCACTTTGGGAGGTAGGTGGCTCACTCGAGGTCAGGAGTTCAAGACCAGCCTGGCCAACATGGTGAAACCACATCTCTACTAAAAATACAAAAAAATTAGCCAGGCTTCGTGGCGCGTGCCTGTGATCTCAGCTACTGGGGAGGCTGAGGCAGGAGAATCACTTGAACCCAGGAGGCGGAGGCTGCAGTGAACAGAGATTGCTTCATTGCACTCCAGCCTGGGCAACAGAGCAATATTCCATCTGAAAAAAAAAAAAAACAATCACAGTCTTATGTAAGTGCTTTAAAATTGTGTGAGGTGCATTGGGAGCATAGGGGAAGGAGCCCTAAATCTATATGGGAAGGAGAGGAAGGTTTCACATAGCAGGTAGCAATTGAATTGTAACAATTGACTAAGAGTTTCAGAGAAAATGTAGCAGAGAAAATAGCCACATCATGGAGGGGTGAGAGAATGTGATGTGTTTAATAGTTGAGTATCAATAACCAAGTGGGAAAAGATAATAGATTTAAAAATGGTTAGGTAGGATTGATCAAATTTAGAGATTGTTTATGAGGTGTGAAGGTCAAAGAGGAGTCCAAGGATACTTACAGGTTTTGGGGTTTATGGTGATACCATTTACTGAGGGGTTAGAACAGGATTTTGGAGGAAGTTCTAAGTGCAGTTTGGGGTCTGTTGTGTTTAAAGGGCTTGTGGGACATTCAAGTGGTAAATTGCACAAGGAGGCATTTGCACATAAAAATCTGGGATTTGGAGATTGGAAAGTTATCTACTTGGAGATGTAGGGCTTCCAGATAAAATACAGGATGCCAGGTTAAACTTGACTATCAAATAAACAATGGTAATTTTTACTATAAGTGTATTGCATGCAATACTTGGAACACAATTATTCTAAAATAGCATTATTTCATCTATAGCTAAAAAGAAGGTTTCCGCCTGCCCTCCCTCCCTCCCTCCCTTTCTTCCTTCCTTCCTCTCTTTTCTTCCCTCCGTTGCCCAGGCTGGAGTCTCGTTGGCTTGCTGCGCACTCCCTCCCTCCGGCTGCCGTGATTCTCCAGCCTCCGCCTGCGGGCTGACAGGGATTGCGGCCGCGCGCCACCACCCCTGCCTGGTTTTGGTCCTTTGGCTGGAGGTGGGGTTTCGCCATGTTGGCCAGGCTGCTCTCCGGCTCCTGACCTCGAATGCTCTGCCCGCCTCGGCCTCCCGAGGTGCTGGGACTGCAGACGGAGTCTCGCTCACTCGGTGCTCGGTGTTGCCCAGGCTGGAGTGCGGTGGCGTGGTCATGGCTCGCTGCAGCCTCCGCCTCCCAGCCGCCTGCCTTGGCCTCCCAGGGTGCTGGGATTTCAGCCTCTGCCCGGCCGCCGCCCCGTCTAGGAGGTGGGGAGCGTCTCTGCCTGGCTGCCCATCGTCTGGGATGTGCGAAGCGCCTCTGCCTGGCCGCCCCATCTGGGAGGTGAGGAGCGCCTCTGCCCGGCCGCCGGCCCGTCTAGGAAGTGAGGAGCGTCTCTGCCTGGCCGCCCATCGTCTGGGATGTGAGGAGCGCCTCTGCCTGGCCGCCCCCATTTGGGAATTGAGGAGCGCCTCTGCCCGGCCGCCCATCATCTGCGAAGTGAGGTGCGCCTCTGCCCCGCCGCCCCACCTGGGATCTGAGGAGGGCCTCTGCCCGGCCGCCCCATCTGGGATGTGAGGAGCGCCTCT